>NW_026047591.1:0-82476 GCF_023864345.2 Schistocerca serialis cubense | reverse complement strand
CGCTCGCCGCGGATGCGGCGCGCGAGCTGGATGTCCTTGGGCATGATGGTGACGCGCTTGGCGTGGATTGCGCACAGGTTGGTGTCTTCGAAGAGGCCGACGAGGTAGGCCTCGCTGGCCTCCTGCAGGGCCATGACTGCGGAGCTCTGGAAGCGCAGGTCGGTCTTGAAGTCCTGGGCGATCTCGCGCACTAGGCGCTGGAATGGCAGCTTGCGGATGAGCAGCTCTGTGCTCTTCTGGTAGCGCCTGATTTCTCGCAGGGCGACGGTGCCCGGCCTGTAGCGGTGGGGCTTCTTGACGCCTCCGGTGGCGGGCGCGCTCTTCCTCGCCGCCTTGGTGGCGAGCTGTTTGCGCGGCGCCTTTCCGCCGGTGGACTTGCGGGCCGTTTGCTTTGTGCGGGCCATGGCGGTAGCGGTAGCGGTAGCGGTAGCGGAGCGGCGTGCGTGGAGGTGAGGTGCGGCGCGGCGTCCGGTGCTGCCTTGACAACGGGCCCGCGCGCCTCCGTGCTGCGCTTATATGCCCTCGGTTGCGCGTGGTGGGGGGAGGGCGGGCCAGAGTCTATATAGGGGGGCGGCGGGCGCGCTGGGCGCAGACCGTAGCCGACTCGCCAGCCGCTGCAGCTGCTGTTTGTGCACGTTTTGCTTTGCCCGAGGAAGGAAGGATGACAGGCCGCGGCAAGGGAGGAAAGGGGCTCGGCAAGGGTGGCGCCAAGCGGCACCGCAAGGTGTTGCGCGACAACATCCAGGGCATCACGAAGCCCGCCATCCGCCGCCTGGCTCGCAGGGGCGGCGTGAAGCGCATCTCTGGTCTGATCTACGAGGAGACCCGCGGGGTGCTGAAGGTGTTCCTGGAGAACGTGATCCGCGACGCGGTGACGTACACTGAGCACGCCAAGCGCAAGACTGTGACGGCCATGGACGTGGTGTACGCCCTGAAGAGGCAGGGGCGCACCCTGTACGGTTTCGGCGGTTAGGCTGCGTCGCAGCGGGCGCTGGCCTTCCCGCGGCCGTGCTCGTGGGTGGGAGAGACTAGAAAACGGCCCTTTTCAGGGCCACCACACTGTTCGGAAGTTGAAAAGTGCGAAAGAGTCTGTGTTGTTGCTGCGTGTGTTGTTTGTTTGTTTGTTTCTTTCCGTTTGAGCGACGTGATGTGACTGGGAGGGGAGAAGGAAAGGAAACGTGTCATGTGGCTGGCTGTGTGTGTGTGTGTGAGAGTGGAGCTGCTTCGTTTGTGTTTGTTATTGTGTGTCTTTGTATCGATCGCGATGGAGATGGCGGGCTGTGTGTTGTTGTGCGAGAGGCGGTGATTATTTGCTTGCTTGCGTGGTTTGGCTCTGTGTGTTTGCGGCGGCGTTGGGGTTTCCGAGGCAAGGCGTGTTGGGCATAGGCGGCCGGATCAGCTGTTTGTTTCGTCCGTGTCGACGGCCGTTGCGCGCGGGAGTGGAGGGCGGTGTGTCGACACGCCTCCCTTTAACAATGGTCATTATTGCTGCCGTTGTCGTTTGGAAGGCGACTGCGACCGTGCAAAAAAAAATGTGTGTGTTGGGCCACACGGGCTGTGTGGACGACAAGATGGCGGACGCGCGCCGCCGGCGGCGGCTGTGCTGTGAAAGTGCAAGGTTAAAACAAAACAAAACAAGGTGCGGCGAGGACGACTGAAATTTTGCTTTGGACGTAGGTTTGTGTGGTGGCCCTGAAAAGGGCCGATTGTTGTGGGCCGAGCCGAGCCGAGCCGGCAAAGCGCGTTGCGTGCAGGGGAGCACGCGGCGCTGCGATTGCCTGGCCTCCTTTAGGCCTTCTTCTCGGTCTTCTTTGGCAGCAGGACGGCCTGGATGTTGGGCAGGACACCACCCTGTGCGATGGTGACGCCCGACAGGAGCTTGTTGAGCTCCTCGTCGTTGCGGATGGCAAGCTGCAGGTGGCGCGGGATGATGCGCGTCTTCTTGTTGTCGCGGGCCGCGTTTCCGGCCAGCTCGAGCACCTCAGCCGCGAGGTACTCCATGACGGCGGCGAGGTAGACGGGCGCCCCGGCGCCGACGCGCTCTGCGTAGTTTCCCTTGCGCAGGAGGCGGTGGATTCTGCCGACCGGGAACTGGAGCCCAGCCCTGCTTGAGCGGGACTTTGACTTGCCCTTGACTTTGCCTCCCTTTCCGCGTCCGGACATGGCGATGGGCTAGCGACGGTGCACACGAAACGGAAACGAAAACGACCGGTGCGAGCGGCAGCGAGTCGAGCAGCGGAGTGCGTGCCGGCGCAGCTCTCTGCTTCTCTCTGCTTCTCTCTTTTATTCCTCTACCTTTAGAGGGTGTGCTGGTGGAGGTTGTTGTCACATTAGGACATTTCCTCCTCTTTTCTTTTGTGTTGTTTTTGTTTCTTTGCTTTTGTTGGTTGCTGTTCGTTGAGAGTTTTCTTTAGTTGTTCTTTTTCTGCTACTGCAGGAGTAGCGACTTGGGTCTGTTATATCTCTGCCTATGGGGTTCGTATTGCCCAAGGGTGTTGATTAATTCGTTTTCTGACTTCCGCGCCGTGGCGTAGAACACTTCTGCCAGGGCGCGGAATCTTGTGGTGATTGGCTCTATGTCTGCGGCTTCGTGCAAATCTGCCGTGGGGAAGCGCGTGGGGACGTGTAGGGCTCGTCTTAACGCTCTGTTTTGAGTCTTTTGTAAGCGATCTATCGTCGATCTGGCTGCGTAGCCCCATACAGGGCACGCATATTCCAGTATCGGTCGAATTAGACTTCGATAGATCGCTACTCCTGTTGCGGGGTCGAGGGAACTGGTGCTGTTCAAGACAGGGTACAGAATCTGCATCCTGGCGTGAGCCTTTCTGCGAAGCTCCTCTATGTGGCACTTCCATGTCAGGCGTCTGTCAAGTGTGACACCGAGGTACTTCGCAGAATTTCTCCATGGCAAATTCTGCCCCTGCAATCTCAGCAGTTGGTATGGTCTTCTTGGGGGTCGGCGTTTCCCATAGCGTCTGGTGAGCAGCATGGCTTGTGTTTTCTCAGAGTTAATTGAGATGCGCCACTGCTTTGCCCAGTTTTCCGTCCTGTTTAGGGCGGTTTGCAGACGCCTTGTAACCAGGTTCCTGTTTGTCGAGCAGGAGAAGAATGCAGTGTCGTCTGCGTACTGTGCAGTGTTTACATGCTGAGTCGTAGGGATGTCAGCAGTGTAGACACTGTAGAGGACGGGTCCCAGGACTGAGCCCTGGGGCACGCCTGCACTGATTCTTCTCCTGGTCGACAGGGATCCATCGATCTTGACTGAGAAAGTCCTACCGGAGAGATAGTTTTTAACGATTTTGACTATCTTTCCGGGGAAGCCTAGGGTGTACATCTTGTGTAATATCCCGGTGTGCCAGACTGAGTCGAAGGCTTTTGCTACGTCTAACAAGACAAGCCCGCAGTAGCCCTTTCGGTTGAAGCTGTCTGTGGCTGCTTCAACCACCCTCATGATTTGCTGGGGGGCGGAGTGTCTTTGCCTAAATCCGAATTGGAATTTCGGCAGAATCTGCTCTCTTGTGATATAGTCCTGTATGGGGGTTAGTAGGAGGCGCTCGTAAAGTTTACTGAGGGTAGGCAGTAGACTAATTGGTCTATAGTGTTGCGGGAACACCGGGTCTTTTCCTGGTTTCGCGATCGCAATAACTTCTGCGTGCTTCCACTGCGCCGGGAATTTTTGTGATCGCGTCAGTTCATTAACTATATCGGTCAGGTGGGTGATTGCCAGAGGCGGGAGGAGTTTCAGCAATTCATTTGTGACCTGGTCGTGACCCGGGGTTTTCCTGGTGGGCAGGGACTTGATGCAGCGCGCCACATCTTCAGTATTGAAGAGTGGCGTGTAGTCATCTTCGTCGTCTGCTTCCAGGAACACGGCCAGTTCTCTGCGGACTGTTGCGACGTGTTCTCTGTCCTGTACTTCTGCTGGTCTGAACTGTTTTTCGAACACGTCGGCTAGTGCGTTAGCTTTGTCGATGGGGCTGAACTGCAGTCCGCGTTCGCCATGGAGTGGTGGCATTTTTGCGCGTCTTTTTGTGTACTGTTTGGTGGCTTGCCATAAACTATTGTCGTCTAGTTTGAGAGCTGAGAGCCTTGCCGACCATTGTTGGTTGCGGTACTCATTGAGATCGGCTTTCAGCTCTCTCTGTAGCCTATTGAGTAGCCTCCGTGTATCCCTATTTCTGGTGAGCTTCCACTCTTTGGCGATCCTGTTTTTGTGCCGTATTTGCGCAAGCAAGTGCGGGGGGAGTTGCCTGGAGCGGGGGGGCCCCGCAGGAGGCGGTGTGGCTCCCTCAGCAGCTTGTAGGATCGCTCTTGTGAGGTCGTCTAGTGCCTGTTCTGCTGTCTCTGCAGTTGGAGGCGGGGTCTGGGCAAGTTCAGCTGCTACTGCATTGCTGAATTGCTCCTTATTGATGCGCTTGTATGTCGCATGCCGTTGTGGGCTAGAGAGCCATTCTCCCATGTCGACCTCGAAAATCACGGGATTGTGGTCCGACGACATTCTGTTTACCGATGTCGCGGATACAAAGCCCACCAGATTCTTTGTGATGGCTATGTCGAGGACGTCCGGTCTTCCTCCGTTCTTTGGGAAGTGTGTCGGTTCCTCTGGGCCCCATATTTGTAACTGGTGTGTGCGCGCGAGTCGTTGCAGTTGTTGACCAGCTTGATTTCGGCGTCTCGAGTTCCAGTCCGCGTGCTTGGCATTTAGGTCCCCTGCTATTAGTAGTTTGCCTCTAATGCGACTTAGTGCAGCTATGTCGTCCTCTTCTAGTCTTTGGGAAGGGGGGCGATACACTGCAACGACTGTTAGGGGGCCAGTTACTGTAGCCACTTCGATTGCCGCTGTTTCTATTTCTGCTGTATTGGGGGGGTATATTTGATGGTGTCTGATACCTTTTTTGACATATACCGCTACCCCGCCTCCGTGAGTGGGTCGGTCGTTTCTGTAACAAATGTAGTTTGGTACAGAAACTCTTAGTCCTGGTTTGAGGAATGTTTCTCCCACTAGGCATATGTCAACTTTTTCTTCCTGTATGAATTCTCTAAACTCCGTGGGTTGGCGAGTAAGGTTGTCTGCGTTAAACGCGCATATTTTGAGACCTTGTATATTAGGTCTCCTATCCATGGTGGGGGACAATTTTTCCTGTGGCTGTCGCTGCTACAGGCGACTGCTGTGCTGCCGATCTGAGGTCGGCGGGGAGCTGCGTCAATGTTGCTAGAATGCCCACTAGCTGGGTCATCTGTGCCTGTAGCAGTCGGATGGACGACGCGAGTTGCTGGATTGCAGCAGACTCGACTGCTTCTCGCGGACTGGTTTGTGGATGGCGTGGTGGACTGACTTCCCTAGGGCTTCCATCAGCTTGAGGAACCTGTTTACTGGTGTGTGGTGGTGGTGGTAGGTGGTTCGGCGGGTCGGGTGGGTCACCGGTAAGTGCACGGGAATATTTGGTAGATGCGAAGACCTGTGTTCTTACTGTGTCCTGGTTTCTTCTCTGAGGTGGTGGGGGGGGTGGCCTGGGTGCTGGCATGCTCCTATTGTGATTCGGGGTTTTATTGATAGCTTTGCCCCTCTGCCTGTCCCTTGCAGCTCTGTACTCAGGACATCCTAAGTAGCTGGCTGGGTGCGCTCCCCTGCAATTGGCGCACTTTTCTTTTCCCTCCCCCCTTGGCAGTTTGCACTGCTCGTAAGTGTGGTGTTCAGTGCATCTGACGCACACCACTGGCATCGTGCAGTCTCGCGCGATGTGTCCTAGGGCCTGGCAGTTATAGCAGCGGCCTGGTCCCGATCTCTTTTTGAGCTTCTCGGGAGTGACCGTTAGCGCCAGTATCCTTTTGACCTCCCAGATCTTTCGGTTTTGGGCAGAGTCTGGGAGGGTGACCGTATGAAGGGGCCAGGGTCGGTTCGGTCGCGTCAACACCACCGAACTAACCTCGAAACCTTCCTCCTGAAGGAACTGTTTGATGTCCGCAGTGTCGGTGGTATGTGGTACACCGCGGAACACCAGTCTAATCGGCCTTCTCGCTGCTAGTGGGAAGGTGTAGAAATGAAGTTTCCGCTCCTCTAGCACCTTCCTCACTGCCTTGTAGTCGTCGACGTTTCTAAGAGTGATCTTAACTTTGTCACCGCCAGTTGTTTTGGCGGTGAATCTGTCTTGCCCTACCGTGTTCGTGATGAGATCGTATAGTGCTTTATAGTCATTTTCGAATTGCACGACTATGGGCGGGATTCTGAGGGATTTGTGTTGTTCGTTTCCCTCAGTGTCATCTGCTTCTGGCGGTGCATTTTGCGCAGATTCTCCCACCGCGTCGAATCTGTTGGCGGTGTGTATTGGGGCTGGTGTGTCTAAGACGGGGGATCGTCTGGCGGTTTTACGTGCCAGCTGGAATCCCTCGTCGTCAATTTCCTGCGTGGCGATCTCTGCGCTGCTTCCGCATCGCTCGCTCCCCTCAGCGCACACCCCAGCAACGCTCCGAGGTTCCTCCGCTCCGGCATTCCCCCGCGGTGGCGAGCCCGCGCCGGCGGTATCGGTTTCCTTCCGCCGCCCGCGCGCACCCGCCTCCGCGCCTTCGTGCTTTTGCGCATTCACCTCGGGGCGCAGCCGCCCGGCCGCCTCGGGGGGCGCGCTAGCCGTCACAGCGCAGGCGCTTTGTTCCGCTGCTACCTGGCCCTGCTGGCCGCCGCTGCACGTGGCCCGGTCGGCCTTTGTGTTGGCAGGCGCGGTCGGCTCAGGCGCGGCCGACCCGGCCGCGTCCGCCACTTCCGGCCGCCGCGCAGCGACGGTTTTACGCGAGGTGGTCTTTCGCTTCTTTACCGGTGACCCTGGTTTGACTTTGTTGCGTTTCGGTGACTTCTTTGACTTCGCCTTGATTAGACGGGCACTTGGTGGTGTTCTGTCACCCTTGGGCAATATCGGTGGTTCTTTCCACGCTCTTTCGAGCTTCTTCTCATATTTACGTCTGTCCCTACCGGTGAGACCCGCGATTGCGTTGAGCAACAGCAATCGCGAGCTCGGGCTCATCCCGCCCTGGCTGCCCGTTAGGTCCGTCCTGTTGACCTCGTAGCAGCCAGGGGAATTTTCTTTCTCTATAATCGTGAGTTTCACTGGGGTGTCCATGTCCAGACTCGGAAGGATGGCTGCCAGGGGGTGTCGGTGTCTGCTTTCGGTTGGCACCGTTAGGTATCAGGCAGAACAGTCCGACCCTAACAGTTCTAACACGCGCGGGTATCTGGCCGATGACCAGGCCCTGACGTGCAATTTCCCTACTCTTGGGGGGGAGCAGAGCTAGTCTCTGCGGCAGCAGGAGTACCTGTCGCAGCCGAAGCGCTCGAACCGGCCGAAAAAGCGAACCGCGGCAGCAAGAAGACGCGCACCAAGACGCGCCAACCCACAGCTCACAACCCGCAACGACAATTTGCTCAACAGCTGCCGACAATTCAGCTGCTCGCCCCGCAATCTTCTTGCAACTCCGCTCCCGATTTGAAAAAATCAGGAGCTCGGAAGCCTTAGTGCCGAACCGTCCAGCTACAGCGCTAGGACAATCAGCGACTAATCCCGCAAGCGGGTTCCTATGGCTGAGTAGCAACGAAGAGGGAGAGTACTAGCGCAGCCCCGCACACGCGTCCGCACTCTCCAGAAGCTACTCAGCGAATCGTGCCGGCGCAGCCGGGGTGGGGGTGCTTTATGGGCTCGGGTGCGGCGGCCGGTTGCGCGCGCGCCCCATTGGTCGGCGGCCGCAACAGGGCGAGCTGGTAAAGGTGCGGCGGCGGCTGGCGGCGGGTGCCACTGTGTGGGGAGACGCTGACTAGAGCGGAGCGCTTGCTACTGGTGTTGCTGCTGCCGTACGTTCGTTCGAGATGCCGCCCAAGACTAGCGGGAAGGCCGCCAAGAAGGCTGGCAAGGCGCAGAAGAACATTTCGAAGGGCGACAAGAAGAAGAAGCGCAAGAGGAAGGAGAGCTATGCCATCTACATCTACAAGGTGCTGAAGCAGGTGCACCCTGACACGGGCATCTCGTCGAAGGCGATGAGCATCATGAACAGCTTCGTGAACGACATTTTCGAGCGCATTGCGGCCGAGGCTTCTCGCCTGGCGCACTACAACAAGCGCTCGACCATCACGTCCCGCGAGATCCAGACCGCTGTGCGGCTGTTGCTGCCTGGCGAGCTGGCCAAGCACGCCGTGAGCGAGGGCACGAAGGCGGTGACCAAGTACACGAGCTCCAAGTAAGGAGGTGGCTCTGGAATGGAAGGAAGGATGGAGAAGGCTCCTCCGTTGCGAGAGCGGCAAAACGGCCCTTTTCAGGGCCACCAACGTGCCTTTGCGGGAAGGGCGGAATTGTTGTTGTTGTTGTTGTTGTTGTTTTGTGGACGGCTGTGATGTGTGCACTTTGATTGTGGGTGGGGGGGTCCGCGTCAAAGCGTTGTTGCGGGGTACGGCCACGAGGTTGGTCGCCGTGGCGTGGAATGGTGGCACGCCTCGTTGGCGTTGTGTCACCGTAACGACGGCCGTCTGCGGGTTTGGTTTGCACATCACACATGGCGAGGGTGAGATGTGAAATGTTTTGCCGCCCACTATTCCCTTTGCTGTACGCCGAGTTGACAATGGTGCGACGTAACTGCAGCGTGGAGGTGTGTGGAGTGACGTTGAAATGAACGTGCCATTAAGACGCATTGTTGTTGTATTGTACTGTACGTGTACGGCGACACGCACGATGATGTACCATTCGACTCTGATTTTTGATAGCCGTGTCTGACTGATTGCGTACGACGCACGCACACCGATGTCGTCATTCGAGATGCACGCGTGTCCAGTGCAGTACAGTAAGCGCGACGCTAGACGACGGCGGCGGCGGCGGCGGCGGTCGTTTTTGGCGAATGTCTGTACACGTGTTTGTCTGTGTCCATCCGGTATGTATTTGTTTGTTTGACATAGTTTTGTGTGTCGGTGACGTGGTCCGATCCGTCGCCCCCTGAGTAACTGTCGATCGGCGCGATAGACCGGCGTCACGCAACTGAACCGAAGTCTTGGGCACACCCGTCATACTGTTGTACACCGTCGCGCCGAGAACGGTAACGAAAGGTTGACTTTGATCGGTCGAATGTCTGGGCAGAACGTGAGGAATGAGGCAAGAGTGCAGGAGGAACGGACAGAGGGGGGGCAAAAAGAGAGAGGAAGGGAAAAAGGGAGAAACGCATTCGTAGAGCAACGGAACGGTCCCGTGTCGGAGGCGTATGGGAGCCGCACTGAAATGCGTTTAACGGCGGCGCGGCTGCAAGTGTCTGCCGTGGTGAACGTTACCTTTGACGGCTGCATTGGGCTTTTGCCTTTGCTTTTTGCTTTCGCTTTCCCGGATGTACGTAACGTTTGTTGATATGGTTCTGAGGAAGAGTGTATGACAGTGCCGTGCCGTGCCGTCCATGTTCGTGTGCCCTCCCATTGTGTGTATGCTATTGTCTGTGTACTTGAATGATGTATGTAGGTGTTTAGTGGACATGTTTTACCAGTGGGGGGGAAATGGATCGTCGATAGTTGCCGTCACTCTGTCACGGCCGAGATGACGCACCCTCCCTACAGAAAGGTGTCGAGAAAGTGTGTGTGTGTGTTTTTAGCGAATTGCGTCCGTGAATTGGCAGTGTTTGGAGGTGGGCGTGCCCTGCATGTGGCCCGGAAGGCTGTTCGTTTGGCGGTAGTGTTGTGTGGACAGGGGAGGGGCATGCGTAACGCTGCTGGCATGGCATTCGGGAGATGGGAGGGGGCAAACGAGGAGCGGCGGCCAAAGACGGGACGGGGAGGGGCGCGGTGTGGGTGGCTTGCGCCTGTGCTCGGCGTTGTGGTTTGTGCAAAAGAGGAGGAGAAAAACAATGAGGTGCCAGGGAGGGGAGCGTTGTTGTGTTGTGGTTGTCGCGTCAGTGAACGTGGCGAGACGGACGGATGCGCGGAGGGGCGGGGGCGGGGGCGGGGGCGGCGCATTTCGCCGGTGCCGTGCCATGCCTGAAAGCCGCGTGGTCGCTGTGTTGTTGGTGGCGTGGGGGCGAGGAGAGTACCGTACGGGTGTGCTTGTGCGCCGGAAATGGCACACTGCGCCTGCCCGTCTTGGAGGCTGATGGCTGTGGTGTGGAAATGGGGCGCGGTGATGTTGAAGCAGTTGAAGAACAGAAAAAGAAACCAAAAACGTAAGGGGGAGGCCATGGCGTGATGCGGCGGCGGTGGTGAGAGCGGGAAAAACAAAACAACAAAAAAAGAAGGGAAAACAACAAGAAACAAAAAAAAGAAAACAAAAAGTCTATCAAGATTAAAATGTAAATGGAAATGGACCCAGGTATAACCTCCCCGCACAAATAGCAGAGGGTCCGATGATAATAAAAATGTGCCAGAATGTTAACGTCCCTACAAAACAAACCCAACGATAAGTAACAGTGCAACAGACATAATGAAACGTGATACATTGTATGAGGGCAGCAGCGTTGACCTTTGGCCCTGTATTCAGAATAAAAAGAGCCAAAGATCGTTACCCCAATGAAAAAAGACACACACACAAAAAAAACAAACAAAAAAGTGCATTTATATCTGCTCCTCAATTGTAGATACCCCTTACACAGCTGTGTGCAATGAATGAGTGCTGGCTGGTAATTAATTGCACTCCTTGGAGGGAAATGCCATAGGAAGTAGTCTTTAAAAAGTGAATGTTTTTCTTTAAAAAAAAAAAAAAAAAGTTACTTGAGAAAAAACGTAATATTGGGGCATTTGTTGTTGAACAAAATAAGTACAATTAACATACGTTATCAGATTTGCGCAATGCAGCTTCACACTACCTTGTTATTATAACACAATATACTGTACATCGTCCCGAACCGTGACCAGAGTCGCGAGACGAGCAGAGCACGCCGCCGACGCCCGCTCAGTACAACCGTCCACCCGCTACTACTGTCGACTGACTACTACCTCTCCCGACTCGCGCTACAATATATATATAACAACTGTTCCTGGCGACTCGCTGCGTGCCACTACTGTCGTCTGGCTGGGTCCAAGCGCCGACTAGCAACGATAAATAAGTCTCTGGTCAGACAGAGATGCTGTCATGCCTCGCCATCGCTCTGGTAATGAATACATACGTGTTGCAGCGTGCGCACCACCGGAACACGCAGTGGCGGAGCCAAAGACTGTGTTGTCGAGGTCGAGTGCGTGCGGGAAGAGAGGCAGCGTCGGCACGGAGATGCAAGCGAGCGAGACGCACGGGGGCTGCGGCGTGGCGCGTTTGCGGTTGGCGCCTTTGGTGGCAACGGCCGGGACAAGCAGCGGTGTATGGTGTGGTGCGGGGCGGACAGGGGCGGCGGTGGACGGGGAGGAGGAGGCGGCGCGACGACGGCATGGGGGCGAAAACGGGACGGGGGACGGGGGATGTTGAGAGGCGTCACGCGCGGACAGGACACAGACACACAGATTGGAAGGGAGGGTGCGCGGTAGTAGTTGGGAATGTGCGTACCGTGCGGGATGGGAGTGGGCGAGGAACACGGTCGTGGCCCCTGTTTTGGGTGCGTGTGATGACGTCGGTGTGTTGTGGGAAGGGAAGGGAGAATAATAGGCTGTGGCGGCGGCGCGTAATGGGCGTAGGCCGAAAAGAGAAAGGAACGTGGGCAGTGTGTTGGCAAGCGTCGGTTCGACTGCGACGTTGATGGGCAGGGCAGGGCAAGGTTAATGGTGGTAGGAGTAGGCGTGTGGGCGCAAAAATCCGCTGCTGCAGGCGGTGCCGTAACCGCCATGGCGGGAAGGAGAGAGGGCCCTAAGAAAGAAAGAAAAGAAAGAAAGAAAGAAAGAAAGAAACAAATAAGAAAAAAAAAAGGAGGGGGGGGCGAAAGTGGAGAGGCGGTGGTGTGAGAAGGGCGGGGGCGGAAGGAAGGACAAGAGGCGAGGCGACGGCTTGCTTTGTGTATCGGTCGGTCTGGCTATGCTTCGTTTTCTGCAGCAGGGTCGGTGCGCGGCAGTGGGAACGCCTGGCGGCTGGACTGGACGGCCAGCAATGCGGTTGGATGGGCGGCCACAGCACCGCACCTGTGCCCGAGGAGGAGACGCTGGCGGCGGGCCCTGAGGTGAGGCCGGCTGGGGCTGTGGATGTGTAGGTGTGCGCCGCTGCAGCAACAACGAGTAAAACGCGAGAAGAAGGGATGGCGGTAGAGAGAAAAAGGTCGGCACGGCCATTGCGCGATGTGGCGTGTTGTGACGGGGTTTGCTCACTTGCCCCGTTGTGTTGATGCGCAGGCAGACGCGTACAGGGAGACGAGCCCGGTCTGCAGCAGGGTGTGGCCGTGCCGAGTGCAGAGCAGCGGCGGCTCGGTTCGGTTCGGCCCGGCCCGGCGGGCCGCGCTGTTGTCGCGGACGTGAGCGCCCCCTGGCGGGTGGCCGGAGGCGGCGCGGCGTGTTGGACGTGTGGCTGGTGGCAGTGCACAATTTGCGAGTGGCTGGCGGTGTGGTGTGGCGGTTGGCGCGTGGGGCGGCGGAGAGAGAGAGAGAGAGAGAGGAGAGGTATGTGTTGCGGGCGCCCTTTGCTGCGCTGCGTCGTTGCGTGTGCCGTACAGGGCGGGCGCTTGTCGACTGTGTGGGCGGTGTGGTGAATTGGCGGCGTTGTGCCGCGTGTGCCCGGCCGAAGGCGTCGGGAAAAACAGAAGGAAAGGAGAGAGTGTGAGTGGGTCCGGTGTGCGTAGGCCCGTGATGTCGCGTCACGCCGTGTCATGTTTGTGAAACGGCTGCCGGGAGGTGTGGTAGCGAGCCGGTCGGTGTCAGTGCGAAGGGGAATGTGCGTGCGTTTGGCGGTTTCGGTGTGCTTTTTGCGGCGTGAGAGTGGGAATTAGTGGGGCCGGCTGTTGTGTTGGTTCCTTGTGTCTTGTGTCGTGTAGCTTGATGGCAACGTGGAAGGACGCCGGTTTCGTTTCGAGCCTTGCGTGTGGTTGTCGACGTTGACTGGTTGGCGTGTGCCGATGCACGTGCATGTGTGGGTCGCGAGTGCGTTTTTGGCTGGCTGTGTGTGTGTGTTGGGGGGGAAGGGGGAGGCGGTGGTGAAAGTGCAGTCGTTGCCACGGGCGTCGTCGGGTGGGGCTGGGGCTGTGCGTCGTGGCGGAAAGGTGGTAGGTTGCGGGAAGCGAGCCCGTCGTTGACGGTGTCGCGTGAGTGTTGTGAATCGAGTGGGGCGCGGGGCGCGGGGCGCGGGGCGCGGGACAGGAGCAGCGTGCCGCTGCGTCGTGGCCGTCAGCAGAGGCTGTGCGTGTGCGTGTCCTTTTTGTGGGCGGTTCGTGCGAGGCGTTTTTTGTTTTTTTTGTTTGTTTTGTTTTGTGTTGCCCTAGTTGTTAGTTTATTTTGTTTGTTTTTTGGTGTTTGTTTGTTATTTTGAGACGACGACTGGTTGGTGGCGTGCGCGCGAAGTGGCGGTGTGCGCCTCCCGTGTCGTTTTTGTGTGTGTGTGTGTGTGTGTGTGTGTGTGTGTTTGTTTTTTTTTGTTTTTTTTTTCTTTTGTGTGTTTTTTTTTGCACTGGGCCCCGGGGGGGGGGGGGGGGGGTGGGTGGGTGCGTGTCGATTGCCGGCTGGCGAAAGGTGCGCCATCGGCGGGGTGGGTCGCCGGCACAAGTAGAGGCGGCGGCGGCGGCGGCGGCGTGTTGTTGTGTGGTGTTTGTTTTGTTCGGCTGTGTCGGCGAGCTGTGTTGCGGTGCGTGTGAATGGTGGTGCAAAAGTGCTGGCGTTGGGGGTGCGACTGCGACGGCGGCGAGCCGCGGGCGCGCATGATAGTGATGTTGTGAACAGCGGCTGTGTACGGTAGTGGTGTTGTTGTAGCACGACGTGCATCCGGGCCGGCGCGGAAAGCGCAGTTGCGGGCGGTTGCCCTTCGGTGCCAGCCATGTCGCGTGAGCGGCGGGTTGCTCTGGTGTCGACACGTGGTGCTCTGGGTTGTTGTGTGGTGCCCTTTGGCCGGTGGGGGTGGTTCGCGTGTGTCTCGTTCGCGCTCGGTATCTGGTCGTGGTCGTGCTGCTCCCCGTCTGTCGGCGGTTTTCGACGTCGTCTGTACGTTTTGTTTGTTTGTTTGCGGCGTGCCTGCCGACGTCGTCCCGTCGCGACCTTTCAACCGAAAGTGTGGCGCCCGAAGGTGAACGAACGTAGCCTGACCTCGGCGCTTTACGCTGAGCGAACCGAACCGAACCTAACCTAACCTGTGGTGAGGTGAGCTCAGCCTGAGCCCCTAACGTCTACGTAAGGAAAGCTGTCCGGCTCACGCCTCACGTTTTTTGAACGCTTTTTAACCTACGTTTGACGCTTCTTAACCTAGCACTGACCCCTTAACCTAACGTGTAACCTAACCTAACCTAACCTAACCTAACCTCTGACGCCTGACGTGTTTGAATGCTTAACCTAAGTTTGACGCTTAACCTAACCCAAGTCCCCTTAACCTAACCCACGTCCACCTAACCTAACCTAACCTAACCTAACCTAGACGTGTAAACGTAATGTGTAACGCGTAACGTGTAAGGTCGGCTGTCGTGTGTGCTGACGGCAGATTGGGTTGGTCTGTAGATTCGGATTGCGGTTTGCCTCGGTCGAGGGGTTGGGTCGGAAGCGGCGAGGGGCGGCGGCGCCTGTTGCGCAGGCGGCGTCCGTTTGCGGCGGGCAATTGTTGAGAAACGGCTGTGAATGTTGGCGGGCGAGAGGAGGAGGACGGCGCGCGATGTGGCCCGACGGCTGCGGGCCGATCGGGAAACGGCGGGAGGGCGACGGAAGGCGATGGGGCGGCGGAGGCGCGTTTGCACGGCCGTCATCGCCGCACGCCTCGGCTCGTGTGGCTGTGGCGCCGGCCGCGCTGGCCGGGCTGCCGCGGCGACGGTGTGGGAGTTTTGCCGAAGGTTTGGCCATTGTGGCGGGTCGTCGGCTGGGGCTGTGGGGGCGGCATTTGGGCGGGGGCGGCGATTCTCGGCGGGCCGACCCAGGCTGTAGCGCGCGGTAGCTGCAGTTTGGCCGTGGTTTGCGGCGCTGCCGTGGCGACTGGTTGGCGACTGTGGTGTGGCTGTGTGTAGCCCCATCCTCGGTGGTTTGAAAGGCGCGGGCGGTTGTGGCGCAGGTTTGGGGCTGCTCCGCACAGGCTGTCGGACGTTGGGCGGTAGCAAGCGCGGGAGGCGCGGCGCGGCGGCGCGCAGAGTGGCGGCCGCTCTCTCGGCCGTCCGCGCCCGCCCGCGACACTGGCTGGGCCCTTGTGATTCTCTGCTCTGCTGTGCTGTGCTTGCGTGCCTGCCGTCCCGCTCGCTCTCGCTCTCGCTCTCGCTGTGTGTTACGCGCGTCGTCGAAATGGCAGATCAGGCGGCTACGAACGAGACTGCTGCGGCACCCGCCGCCACCGGCACTACGAAGAAGGCCAAGTCTGCGTCGTCTGCGAAGAAGCCGCGCGCCAAGCCTGCGCACCCGCGCACCTCTGAGATGGTGACGGCCGCCATCAAGAGTCTGAAGGAGCGCGGCGGGTCGTCGCTGCAGGCGATCAAGAAGTACATTGCCGCGCACTACAAGCTGGACGCGGAGAAGCTGGCGCCGTTTATCAAGAAGTACCTCAAGTCGGCCGTCGTGGCGGGCGAGCTGGTGCAGACGAAGGGGAAGGGCGCGTCCGGCTCGTTCAAGCTTGCCGGCGCCGGCGGCGGGGGGGCGGCCGAGGGCGGCAAGGCTCGTGCTGGCGGTGCCAAGAAGAAGCGCGCCGCTCCGGCCAGCAAGGAGAAGAAGGGCGCCCGTGCGGCCGGCGCAAAGAAGGCTGGTGGCGTGAAGGCGGCGACCGGTCGGAAGGCGGGCGCCGCCAAGAAGGCGTCTGCGGCGTCGGCCGCTCCCGCGGGTGCGAAGAAGGCGGCTGCGGCCAAGCCGGCCAAGGCCAAGTCGCCGTCGAAGGCGAAGAAGGCCGCCAAGGTTCCGACGAAGAAGCCGAAGGCGCCGCGCCCGAAGAAGGCGACGACGCCGTCTAAGGCGAAGGCTTCGCCCAAGAAGAAGAAGTAGAGTAGAGGAGAAAGAGATGGGAAAGGAAGGGTTTGGCGCTTGGCTCCGTCGTCCCCACCCCCCGTCGTCGTCTAGTGGCGCGCAAGAGACGCGCGGCCCAAAACGGCCCTTCTCAGGGCCATCAAAGCACGTCGGGGAAGGTTTTGATTGTCGTGTTGCGTTTGGTGTGGGTGTCTGTCTGTATGCCCGTGGGGATGCTGTTTGCGTGCCGTGGTGGTTGGATTGCGGGGGTCGGTGGCGGGTGTGGGCGGCGGTAGCGGTGGTGGTGGTGGTGTTGTTGTTGTTGTTGAGTGTCGCCGTGCTTTTGGCGGCGGCCGACGGTTGGTTTTTCTGTCACGTTGTTTTTTGAATACGTTGGTTGGGCTTGCCTGCGTTCAGTTCTTCTCGGATGTCTTGTCTCGTCGTGTCCGGTCTTTGTTTGTTTCTTTGTGTGTGTTATGTTTTGCAACGGGGGGGCACGTTGAGATGTGGAAGGAGTCGGCGGGGATTTCGGTGGCGTGTAGAGCGCGCCTGCCTGGCCGTTGGTGCGGGTTTTGTTTTCGAAACGAAAGCGGCGGCCGGCCAGCCACCCGTGCGGTGTGACGTCGGCCGTTGGGTATTGTGCGCTTTGAGCGGCCGGGGAGGGATGATGTGCGATTGTTGCGCGCTGCTAGCAGGCAGGCAGGCAGAGTGAGCGGGTGTGGCGGACGGACGGGAAGTGGTGGTTTTTTTTTTGTGTGGTTGTGGGGCGAGAGGCAGGCGACCGACAAAGTTTGCTCGCGACGGAGAGATGTTAGTGGCCCTGAAAAGGGCCGTTTTTGTTTGTGCGGTGCGGTGCCGCGGCGCGGTTTAGGCGCGCTCGCCGCGGATGCGGCGCGCGAGCTGGATGTCCTTGGGCATGATGGTGACGCGCTTGGCGTGGATTGCGCACAGGTTGGTGTCTTCGAAGAGGCCGACGAGGTAGGCCTCGCTGGCCTCCTGCAGGGCCATGACTGCGGAGCTCTGGAAGCGCAGGTCGGTCTTGAAGTCCTGGGCGATCTCGCGCACTAGGCGCTGGAATGGCAGCTTGCGGATGAGCAGCTCTGTGCTCTTCTGGTAGCGCCTGATTTCTCGCAGGGCGACGGTGCCCGGCCTGTAGCGGTGGGGCTTCTTGACGCCTCCGGTGGCGGGCGCGCTCTTCCTCGCCGCCTTGGTGGCGAGCTGTTTGCGCGGCGCCTTTCCGCCGGTGGACTTGCGGGCCGTTTGCTTTGTGCGGGCCATGGCGGTAGCGGTAGCGGTAGCGGTAGCGGAGCGGCGTGCGTGGAGGTGAGGTGCGGCGCGGCGTCCGGTGCTGCCTTGACAACGGGCCCGCGCGCCTCCGTGCTGCGCTTATATGCCCTCGGTTGCGCGTGGTGGGGGGAGGGCGGGCCAGAGTCTATATAGGGGGGCGGCGGGCGCGCTGGGCGCAGACCGTAGCCGACTCGCCAGCCGCTGCAGCTGCTGTTTGTGCACGTTTTGCTTTGCCCGAGGAAGGAAGGATGACAGGCCGCGGCAAGGGAGGAAAGGGGCTCGGCAAGGGTGGCGCCAAGCGGCACCGCAAGGTGTTGCGCGACAACATCCAGGGCATCACGAAGCCCGCCATCCGCCGCCTGGCTCGCAGGGGCGGCGTGAAGCGCATCTCTGGTCTGATCTACGAGGAGACCCGCGGGGTGCTGAAGGTGTTCCTGGAGAACGTGATCCGCGACGCGGTGACGTACACTGAGCACGCCAAGCGCAAGACTGTGACGGCCATGGACGTGGTGTACGCCCTGAAGAGGCAGGGGCGCACCCTGTACGGTTTCGGCGGTTAGGCTGCGTCGCAGCGGGCGCTGGCCTTCCCGCGGCCGTGCTCGTGGGTGGGAGAGACTAGAAAACGGCCCTTTTCAGGGCCACCACACTGTTCGGAAGTTGAAAAGTGCGAAAGAGTCTGTGTTGTTGCTGCGTGTGTTGTTTGTTTGTTTGTTTCTTTCCGTTTGAGCGACGTGATGTGACTGGGAGGGGAGAAGGAAAGGAAACGTGTCATGTGGCTGGCTGTGTGTGTGTGTGTGAGAGTGGAGCTGCTTCGTTTGTGTTTGTTATTGTGTGTCTTTGTATCGATCGCGATGGAGATGGCGGGCTGTGTGTTGTTGTGCGAGAGGCGGTGATTATTTGCTTGCTTGCGTGGTTTGGCTCTGTGTGTTTGCGGCGGCGTTGGGGTTTCCGAGGCAAGGCGTGTTGGGCATAGGCGGCCGGATCAGCTGTTTGTTTCGTCCGTGTCGACGGCCGTTGCGCGCGGGAGTGGAGGGCGGTGTGTCGACACGCCTCCCTTTAACAATGGTCATTATTGCTGCCGTTGTCGTTTGGAAGGCGACTGCGACCGTGCAAAAAAAAATGTGTGTGTTGGGCCACACGGGCTGTGTGGACGACAAGATGGCGGACGCGCGCCGCCGGCGGCGGCTGTGCTGTGAAAGTGCAAGGTTAAAACAAAACAAAACAAGGTGCGGCGAGGACGACTGAAATTTTGCTTTGGACGTAGGTTTGTGTGGTGGCCCTGAAAAGGGCCGATTGTTGTGGGCCGAGCCGAGCCGAGCCGGCAAAGCGCGTTGCGTGCAGGGGAGCACGCGGCGCTGCGATTGCCTGGCCTCCTTTAGGCCTTCTTCTCGGTCTTCTTTGGCAGCAGGACGGCCTGGATGTTGGGCAGGACACCACCCTGTGCGATGGTGACGCCCGACAGGAGCTTGTTGAGCTCCTCGTCGTTGCGGATGGCAAGCTGCAGGTGGCGCGGGATGATGCGCGTCTTCTTGTTGTCGCGGGCCGCGTTTCCGGCCAGCTCGAGCACCTCAGCCGCGAGGTACTCCATGACGGCGGCGAGGTAGACGGGCGCCCCGGCGCCGACGCGCTCTGCGTAGTTTCCCTTGCGCAGGAGGCGGTGGATTCTGCCGACCGGGAACTGGAGCCCAGCCCTGCTTGAGCGGGACTTTGACTTGCCCTTGACTTTGCCTCCCTTTCCGCGTCCGGACATGGCGATGGGCTAGCGACGGTGCACACGAAACGGAAACGAAAACGACCGGTGCGAGCGGCAGCGAGTCGAGCAGCGGAGTGCGTGCCGGCGCAGCCAGCCTGCTGCTCCTTTTCTGACTTCCTCACTGTGAGGAGGTTCAGGTGGAAGTTTGTGGCCTGTTGGCCTTTACTCCCCTGGGATGATTGATGAGTCTTCTTTCTTGACTTGTAGGTTGTTCTGTACTGGCAAGGAGTGCCGATAACCTATTTTCTGTATTTGTCGGTGTGACGACTTTTCTTTTTCTTCTTGGCTGTTGTTGAGGGCCCTTCCTCGGTTGGGATGTTGTGCAAAATGCATCCCGCTTTATCATACTCCCCGTTGACGAGAGCGATGATGATACAGCGCATCTGCGCATCTGTGAAGATAGGGTAGGAGTCAATCAGATTGAACTCCTCCCTAGAAAGACCCAGAAGGCCTTCAGGATACCCGAGTGGGCGATGCGGGAGTTGTGGTTTAGGATGGTTAGGAGGAACGAAGGGATAAGGGTTGTCGTGGTGGGGGTAAGTACCGTCGCGAAGCGATGCAGCGATCTTCTGCGTCACAGCGCTTGCGCTGTACATGTCCGGAAGCGGGAGGAATGGGACTTCTTCCCACTCGTCTTCGTGCGCTGCTGCCTCGGTGTCCGTCTTGGGCTCCCCTTCGGCAGGCACGTCGGTCTGCGTGGCCACCGTCGCGAACTTCTTCTCTCGTGGAGGAGTCGTCTGGCTGGCGGTGTCGACCGCTGTGGCGGAAGCTGCCTTGGCTGAGCGAAGCTCCTGCGTCAGCTCAGCAATCTGACGCCGAGCCTCGCCCAGTTCCGCCAGCATGGCCGCCCTCTCTTCCGCCATGGCGGATTTGAAGGCGGACATGGCTTCTTCTACGGCGTCGTTGAGGCGCCTGGTGATGACGTCTTCTGATCGAGTGACCACCTCTTCGCGTGTGGTGGTCACTTGCTTCTGCGTCTTCTCTGGTCCGCGCCAATTTCTCCTGTACGCGCAGGAACGGGCGTTAGCCGCGTGTGCGCCACCGCAGTTGGCGCATGTGCAGGGGGCGTCCTTCGGCTTCTTGCAGTCGCGTGTGTCGTGTGCTTGCGCACACTTCAAACACGCGACTGCTCCGCTGCAGTGCTTGGCGACGTGGCCAAGCTTTTGGCAGCGAAAGCACTGCGGTGTAGACTTCTTCTTCTTCCCGGCTGGTCCTGCTAACGTGAGCAGCAACTCAGCCAAGGCAGCAGCTTTGCGTCCACTTCCGCGTCCCGACATCACGAGTAGTAACAGCGACAACGAGCTAACGTGTACTCTCCGCGGCGTGAGCGGGAATCGCCGGCGCAGCCGGGGTGGGGGTGCTTTATGGGCTCGGGTGCGGCGGCCGGTTGCGCGCGCGCCCCATTGGTCGGCGGCCGCAACAGGGCGAGCTGGTAAAGGTGCGGCGGCGGCTGGCGGCGGGTGCCACTGTGTGGGGAGACGCTGACTAGAGCGGAGCGCTTGCTACTGGTGTTGCTGCTGCCGTACGTTCGTTCGAGATGCCGCCCAAGACTAGCGGGAAGGCCGCCAAGAAGGCTGGCAAGGCGCAGAAGAACATTTCGAAGGGCGACAAGAAGAAGAAGCGCAAGAGGAAGGAGAGCTATGCCATCTACATCTACAAGGTGCTGAAGCAGGTGCACCCTGACACGGGCATCTCGTCGAAGGCGATGAGCATCATGAACAGCTTCGTGAACGACATTTTCGAGCGCATTGCGGCCGAGGCTTCTCGCCTGGCGCACTACAACAAGCGCTCGACCATCACGTCCCGCGAGATCCAGACCGCTGTGCGGCTGTTGCTGCCTGGCGAGCTGGCCAAGCACGCCGTGAGCGAGGGCACGAAGGCGGTGACCAAGTACACGAGCTCCAAGTAAGGAGGTGGCTCTGGAATGGAAGGAAGGATGGAGAAGGCTCCTCCGTTGCGAGAGCGGCAAAACGGCCCTTTTCAGGGCCACCAACGTGCCTTTGCGGGAAGGGCGGAATTGTTGTTGTTGTTGTTGTTGTTGTTTTGTGGACGGCTGTGATGTGTGCACTTTGATTGTGGGTGGGGGGGTCCGCGTCAAAGCGTTGTTGCGGGGTACGGCCACGAGGTTGGTCGCCGTGGCGTGGAATGGTGGCACGCCTCGTTGGCGTTGTGTCACCGTAACGACGGCCGTCTGCGGGTTTGGTTTGCACATCACACATGGCGAGGGTGAGATGTGAAATGTTTTGCCGCCCACTATTCCCTTTGCTGTACGCCGAGTTGACAATGGTGCGACGTAACTGCAGCGTGGAGGTGTGTGGAGTGACGTTGAAATGAACGTGCCATTAAGACGCATTGTTGTTGTATTGTACTGTACGTGTACGGCGACACGCACGATGATGTACCATTCGACTCTGATTTTTGATAGCCGTGTCTGACTGATTGCGTACGACGCACGCACACCGATGTCGTCATTCGAGATGCACGCGTGTCCAGTGCAGTACAGTAAGCGCGACGCTAGACGACGGCGGCGGCGGCGGCGGCGGTCGTTTTTGGCGAATGTCTGTACACGTGTTTGTCTGTGTCCATCCGGTATGTATTTGTTTGTTTGACATAGTTTTGTGTGTCGGTGACGTGGTCCGATCCGTCGCCCCCTGAGTAACTGTCGATCGGCGCGATAGACCGGCGTCACGCAACTGAACCGAAGTCTTGGGCACACCCGTCATACTGTTGTACACCGTCGCGCCGAGAACGGTAACGAAAGGTTGACTTTGATCGGTCGAATGTCTGGGCAGAACGTGAGGAATGAGGCAAGAGTGCAGGAGGAACGGACAGAGGGGGGGCAAAAAGAGAGAGGAAGGGAAAAAGGGAGAAACGCATTCGTAGAGCAACGGAACGGTCCCGTGTCGGAGGCGTATGGGAGCCGCACTGAAATGCGTTTAACGGCGGCGCGGCTGCAAGTGTCTGCCGTGGTGAACGTTACCTTTGACGGCTGCATTGGGCTTTTGCCTTTGCTTTTTGCTTTCGCTTTCCCGGATGTACGTAACGTTTGTTGATATGGTTCTGAGGAAGAGTGTATGACAGTGCCGTGCCGTGCCGTCCATGTTCGTGTGCCCTCCCATTGTGTGTATGCTATTGTCTGTGTACTTGAATGATGTATGTAGGTGTTTAGTGGACATGTTTTACCAGTGGGGGGGAAATGGATCGTCGATAGTTGCCGTCACTCTGTCACGGCCGAGATGACGCACCCTCCCTACAGAAAGGTGTCGAGAAAGTGTGTGTGTGTGTTTTTAGCGAATTGCGTCCGTGAATTGGCAGTGTTTGGAGGTGGGCGTGCCCTGCATGTGGCCCGGAAGGCTGTTCGTTTGGCGGTAGTGTTGTGTGGACAGGGGAGGGGCATGCGTAACGCTGCTGGCATGGCATTCGGGAGATGGGAGGGGGCAAACGAGGAGCGGCGGCCAAAGACGGGACGGGGAGGGGCGCGGTGTGGGTGGCTTGCGCCTGTGCTCGGCGTTGTGGTTTGTGCAAAAGAGGAGGAGAAAAACAATGAGGTGCCAGGGAGGGGAGCGTTGTTGTGTTGTGGTTGTCGCGTCAGTGAACGTGGCGAGACGGACGGATGCGCGGAGGGGCGGGGGCGGGGGCGGGGGCGGCGCATTTCGCCGGTGCCGTGCCATGCCTGAAAGCCGCGTGGTCGCTGTGTTGTTGGTGGCGTGGGGGCGAGGAGAGTACCGTACGGGTGTGCTTGTGCGCCGGAAATGGCACACTGCGCCTGCCCGTCTTGGAGGCTGATGGCTGTGGTGTGGAAATGGGGCGCGGTGATGTTGAAGCAGTTGAAGAACAGAAAAAGAAACCAAAAACGTAAGGGGGAGGCCATGGCGTGATGCGGCGGCGGTGGTGAGAGCGGGAAAAACAAAACAACAAAAAAAGAAGGGAAAACAACAAGAAACAAAAAAAAGAAAACAAAAAGTCTATCAAGATTAAAATGTAAATGGAAATGGACCCAGGTATAACCTCCCCGCACAAATAGCAGAGGGTCCGATGATAATAAAAATGTGCCAGAATGTTAACGTCCCTACAAAACAAACCCAACGATAAGTAACAGTGCAACAGACATAATGAAACGTGATACATTGTATGAGGGCAGCAGCGTTGACCTTTGGCCCTGTATTCAGAATAAAAAGAGCCAAAGATCGTTACCCCAATGAAAAAAGACACACACACAAAAAAAACAAACAAAAAAGTGCATTTATATCTGCTCCTCAATTGTAGATACCCCTTACACAGCTGTGTGCAATGAATGAGTGCTGGCTGGTAATTAATTGCACTCCTTGGAGGGAAATGCCATAGGAAGTAGTCTTTAAAAAGTGAATGTTTTTCTTTAAAAAAAAAAAAAAAAAGTTACTTGAGAAAAAACGTAATATTGGGGCATTTGTTGTTGAACAAAATAAGTACAATTAACATACGTTATCAGATTTGCGCAATGCAGCTTCACACTACCTTGTTATTATAACACAATATACTGTACATCGTCCCGAACCGTGACCAGAGTCGCGAGACGAGCAGAGCACGCCGCCGACGCCCGCTCAGTACAACCGTCCACCCGCTACTACTGTCGACTGACTACTACCTCTCCCGACTCGCGCTACAATATATATATAACAACTGTTCCTGGCGACTCGCTGCGTGCCACTACTGTCGTCTGGCTGGGTCCAAGCGCCGACTAGCAACGATAAATAAGTCTCTGGTCAGACAGAGATGCTGTCATGCCTCGCCATCGCTCTGGTAATGAATACATACGTGTTGCAGCGTGCGCACCACCGGAACACGCAGTGGCGGAGCCAAAGACTGTGTTGTCGAGGTCGAGTGCGTGCGGGAAGAGAGGCAGCGTCGGCACGGAGATGCAAGCGAGCGAGACGCACGGGGGCTGCGGCGTGGCGCGTTTGCGGTTGGCGCCTTTGGTGGCAACGGCCGGGACAAGCAGCGGTGTATGGTGTGGTGCGGGGCGGACAGGGGCGGCGGTGGACGGGGAGGAGGAGGCGGCGCGACGACGGCATGGGGGCGAAAACGGGACGGGGGACGGGGGATGTTGAGAGGCGTCACGCGCGGACAGGACACAGACACACAGATTGGAAGGGAGGGTGCGCGGTAGTAGTTGGGAATGTGCGTACCGTGCGGGATGGGAGTGGGCGAGGAACACGGTCGTGGCCCCTGTTTTGGGTGCGTGTGATGACGTCGGTGTGTTGTGGGAAGGGAAGGGAGAATAATAGGCTGTGGCGGCGGCGCGTAATGGGCGTAGGCCGAAAAGAGAAAGGAACGTGGGCAGTGTGTTGGCAAGCGTCGGTTCGACTGCGACGTTGATGGGCAGGGCAGGGCAAGGTTAATGGTGGTAGGAGTAGGCGTGTGGGCGCAAAAATCCGCTGCTGCAGGCGGTGCCGTAACCGCCATGGCGGGAAGGAGAGAGGGCCCTAAGAAAGAAAGAAAAGAAAGAAAGAAAGAAAGAAAGAAACAAATAAGAAAAAAAAAAGGAGGGGGGGGCGAAAGTGGAGAGGCGGTGGTGTGAGAAGGGCGGGGGCGGAAGGAAGGACAAGAGGCGAGGCGACGGCTTGCTTTGTGTATCGGTCGGTCTGGCTATGCTTCGTTTTCTGCAGCAGGGTCGGTGCGCGGCAGTGGGAACGCCTGGCGGCTGGACTGGACGGCCAGCAATGCGGTTGGATGGGCGGCCACAGCACCGCACCTGTGCCCGAGGAGGAGACGCTGGCGGCGGGCCCTGAGGTGAGGCCGGCTGGGGCTGTGGATGTGTAGGTGTGCGCCGCTGCAGCAACAACGAGTAAAACGCGAGAAGAAGGGATGGCGGTAGAGAGAAAAAGGTCGGCACGGCCATTGCGCGATGTGGCGTGTTGTGACGGGGTTTGCTCACTTGCCCCGTTGTGTTGATGCGCAGGCAGACGCGTACAGGGAGACGAGCCCGGTCTGCAGCAGGGTGTGGCCGTGCCGAGTGCAGAGCAGCGGCGGCTCGGTTCGGTTCGGCCCGGCCCGGCGGGCCGCGCTGTTGTCGCGGACGTGAGCGCCCCCTGGCGGGTGGCCGGAGGCGGCGCGGCGTGTTGGACGTGTGGCTGGTGGCAGTGCACAATTTGCGAGTGGCTGGCGGTGTGGTGTGGCGGTTGGCGCGTGGGGCGGCGGAGAGAGAGAGAGAGAGAGAGGAGAGGTATGTGTTGCGGGCGCCCTTTGCTGCGCTGCGTCGTTGCGTGTGCCGTACAGGGCGGGCGCTTGTCGACTGTGTGGGCGGTGTGGTGAATTGGCGGCGTTGTGCCGCGTGTGCCCGGCCGAAGGCGTCGGGAAAAACAGAAGGAAAGGAGAGAGTGTGAGTGGGTCCGGTGTGCGTAGGCCCGTGATGTCGCGTCACGCCGTGTCATGTTTGTGAAACGGCTGCCGGGAGGTGTGGTAGCGAGCCGGTCGGTGTCAGTGCGAAGGGGAATGTGCGTGCGTTTGGCGGTTTCGGTGTGCTTTTTGCGGCGTGAGAGTGGGAATTAGTGGGGCCGGCTGTTGTGTTGGTTCCTTGTGTCTTGTGTCGTGTAGCTTGATGGCAACGTGGAAGGACGCCGGTTTCGTTTCGAGCCTTGCGTGTGGTTGTCGACGTTGACTGGTTGGCGTGTGCCGATGCACGTGCATGTGTGGGTCGCGAGTGCGTTTTTGGCTGGCTGTGTGTGTGTGTTGGGGGGGAAGGGGGAGGCGGTGGTGAAAGTGCAGTCGTTGCCACGGGCGTCGTCGGGTGGGGCTGGGGCTGTGCGTCGTGGCGGAAAGGTGGTAGGTTGCGGGAAGCGAGCCCGTCGTTGACGGTGTCGCGTGAGTGTTGTGAATCGAGTGGGGCGCGGGGCGCGGGGCGCGGGGCGCGGGACAGGAGCAGCGTGCCGCTGCGTCGTGGCCGTCAGCAGAGGCTGTGCGTGTGCGTGTCCTTTTTGTGGGCGGTTCGTGCGAGGCGTTTTTTGTTTTTTTTGTTTGTTTTGTTTTGTGTTGCCCTAGTTGTTAGTTTATTTTGTTTGTTTTTTGGTGTTTGTTTGTTATTTTGAGACGACGACTGGTTGGTGGCGTGCGCGCGAAGTGGCGGTGTGCGCCTCCCGTGTCGTTTTTGTGTGTGTGTGTGTGTGTGTGTGTGTGTGTGTTTGTTTTTTTTTGTTTTTTTTTTCTTTTGTGTGTTTTTTTTTGCACTGGGCCCCGGGGGGGGGGGGGGGGGGGTGGGTGGGTGCGTGTCGATTGCCGGCTGGCGAAAGGTGCGCCATCGGCGGGGTGGGTCGCCGGCACAAGTAGAGGCGGCGGCGGCGGCGGCGGCGTGTTGTTGTGTGGTGTTTGTTTTGTTCGGCTGTGTCGGCGAGCTGTGTTGCGGTGCGTGTGAATGGTGGTGCAAAAGTGCTGGCGTTGGGGGTGCGACTGCGACGGCGGCGAGCCGCGGGCGCGCATGATAGTGATGTTGTGAACAGCGGCTGTGTACGGTAGTGGTGTTGTTGTAGCACGACGTGCATCCGGGCCGGCGCGGAAAGCGCAGTTGCGGGCGGTTGCCCTTCGGTGCCAGCCATGTCGCGTGAGCGGCGGGTTGCTCTGGTGTCGACACGTGGTGCTCTGGGTTGTTGTGTGGTGCCCTTTGGCCGGTGGGGGTGGTTCGCGTGTGTCTCGTTCGCGCTCGGTATCTGGTCGTGGTCGTGCTGCTCCCCGTCTGTCGGCGGTTTTCGACGTCGTCTGTACGTTTTGTTTGTTTGTTTGCGGCGTGCCTGCCGACGTCGTCCCGTCGCGACCTTTCAACCGAAAGTGTGGCGCCCGAAGGTGAACGAACGTAGCCTGACCTCGGCGCTTTACGCTGAGCGAACCGAACCGAACCTAACCTAACCTGTGGTGAGGTGAGCTCAGCCTGAGCCCCTAACGTCTACGTAAGGAAAGCTGTCCGGCTCACGCCTCACGTTTTTTGAACGCTTTTTAACCTACGTTTGACGCTTCTTAACCTAGCACTGACCCCTTAACCTAACGTGTAACCTAACCTAACCTAACCTAACCTAACCTCTGACGCCTGACGTGTTTGAATGCTTAACCTAAGTTTGACGCTTAACCTAACCCAAGTCCCCTTAACCTAACCCACGTCCACCTAACCTAACCTAACCTAACCTAACCTAGACGTGTAAACGTAATGTGTAACGCGTAACGTGTAAGGTCGGCTGTCGTGTGTGCTGACGGCAGATTGGGTTGGTCTGTAGATTCGGATTGCGGTTTGCCTCGGTCGAGGGGTTGGGTCGGAAGCGGCGAGGGGCGGCGGCGCCTGTTGCGCAGGCGGCGTCCGTTTGCGGCGGGCAATTGTTGAGAAACGGCTGTGAATGTTGGCGGGCGAGAGGAGGAGGACGGCGCGCGATGTGGCCCGACGGCTGCGGGCCGATCGGGAAACGGCGGGAGGGCGACGGAAGGCGATGGGGCGGCGGAGGCGCGTTTGCACGGCCGTCATCGCCGCACGCCTCGGCTCGTGTGGCTGTGGCGCCGGCCGCGCTGGCCGGGCTGCCGCGGCGACGGTGTGGGAGTTTTGCCGAAGGTTTGGCCATTGTGGCGGGTCGTCGGCTGGGGCTGTGGGGGCGGCATTTGGGCGGGGGCGGCGATTCTCGGCGGGCCGACCCAGGCTGTAGCGCGCGGTAGCTGCAGTTTGGCCGTGGTTTGCGGCGCTGCCGTGGCGACTGGTTGGCGACTGTGGTGTGGCTGTGTGTAGCCCCATCCTCGGTGGTTTGAAAGGCGCGGGCGGTTGTGGCGCAGGTTTGGGGCTGCTCCGCACAGGCTGTCGGACGTTGGGCGGTAGCAAGCGCGGGAGGCGCGGCGCGGCGGCGCGCAGAGTGGCGGCCGCTCTCTCGGCCGTCCGCGCCCGCCCGCGACACTGGCTGGGCCCTTGTGATTCTCTGCTCTGCTGTGCTGTGCTTGCGTGCCTGCCGTCCCGCTCGCTCTCGCTCTCGCTCTCGCTGTGTGTTACGCGCGTCGTCGAAATGGCAGATCAGGCGGCTACGAACGAGACTGCTGCGGCACCCGCCGCCACCGGCACTACGAAGAAGGCCAAGTCTGCGTCGTCTGCGAAGAAGCCGCGCGCCAAGCCTGCGCACCCGCGCACCTCTGAGATGGTGACGGCCGCCATCAAGAGTCTGAAGGAGCGCGGCGGGTCGTCGCTGCAGGCGATCAAGAAGTACATTGCCGCGCACTACAAGCTGGACGCGGAGAAGCTGGCGCCGTTTATCAAGAAGTACCTCAAGTCGGCCGTCGTGGCGGGCGAGCTGGTGCAGACGAAGGGGAAGGGCGCGTCCGGCTCGTTCAAGCTTGCCGGCGCCGGCGGCGGGGGGGCGGCCGAGGGCGGCAAGGCTCGTGCTGGCGGTGCCAAGAAGAAGCGCGCCGCTCCGGCCAGCAAGGAGAAGAAGGGCGCCCGTGCGGCCGGCGCAAAGAAGGCTGGTGGCGTGAAGGCGGCGACCGGTCGGAAGGCGGGCGCCGCCAAGAAGGCGTCTGCGGCGTCGGCCGCTCCCGCGGGTGCGAAGAAGGCGGCTGCGGCCAAGCCGGCCAAGGCCAAGTCGCCGTCGAAGGCGAAGAAGGCCGCCAAGGTTCCGACGAAGAAGCCGAAGGCGCCGCGCCCGAAGAAGGCGACGACGCCGTCTAAGGCGAAGGCTTCGCCCAAGAAGAAGAAGTAGAGTAGAGGAGAAAGAGATGGGAAAGGAAGGGTTTGGCGCTTGGCTCCGTCGTCCCCACCCCCCGTCGTCGTCTAGTGGCGCGCAAGAGACGCGCGGCCCAAAACGGCCCTTCTCAGGGCCATCAAAGCACGTCGGGGAAGGTTTTGATTGTCGTGTTGCGTTTGGTGTGGGTGTCTGTCTGTATGCCCGTGGGGATGCTGTTTGCGTGCCGTGGTGGTTGGATTGCGGGGGTCGGTGGCGGGTGTGGGCGGCGGTAGCGGTGGTGGTGGTGGTGTTGTTGTTGTTGTTGAGTGTCGCCGTGCTTTTGGCGGCGGCCGACGGTTGGTTTTTCTGTCACGTTGTTTTTTGAATACGTTGGTTGGGCTTGCCTGCGTTCAGTTCTTCTCGGATGTCTTGTCTCGTCGTGTCCGGTCTTTGTTTGTTTCTTTGTGTGTGTTATGTTTTGCAACGGGGGGGCACGTTGAGATGTGGAAGGAGTCGGCGGGGATTTCGGTGGCGTGTAGAGCGCGCCTGCCTGGCCGTTGGTGCGGGTTTTGTTTTCGAAACGAAAGCGGCGGCCGGCCAGCCACCCGTGCGGTGTGACGTCGGCCGTTGGGTATTGTGCGCTTTGAGCGGCCGGGGAGGGATGATGTGCGATTGTTGCGCGCTGCTAGCAGGCAGGCAGGCAGAGTGAGCGGGTGTGGCGGACGGACGGGAAGTGGTGGTTTTTTTTTTGTGTGGTTGTGGGGCGAGAGGCAGGCGACCGACAAAGTTTGCTCGCGACGGAGAGATGTTAGTGGCCCTGAAAAGGGCCGTTTTTGTTTGTGCGGTGCGGTGCCGCGGCGCGGTTTAGGCGCGCTCGCCGCGGATGCGGCGCGCGAGCTGGATGTCCTTGGGCATGATGGTGACGCGCTTGGCGTGGATTGCGCACAGGTTGGTGTCTTCGAAGAGGCCGACGAGGTAGGCCTCGCTGGCCTCCTGCAGGGCCATGACTGCGGAGCTCTGGAAGCGCAGGTCGGTCTTGAAGTCCTGGGCGATCTCGCGCACTAGGCGCTGGAATGGCAGCTTGCGGATGAGCAGCTCTGTGCTCTTCTGGTAGCGCCTGATTTCTCGCAGGGCGACGGTGCCCGGCCTGTAGCGGTGGGGCTTCTTGACGCCTCCGGTGGCGGGCGCGCTCTTCCTCGCCGCCTTGGTGGCGAGCTGTTTGCGCGGCGCCTTTCCGCCGGTGGACTTGCGGGCCGTTTGCTTTGTGCGGGCCATGGCGGTAGCGGTAGCGGTAGCGGTAGCGGAGCGGCGTGCGTGGAGGTGAGGTGCGGCGCGGCGTCCGGTGCTGCCTTGACAACGGGCCCGCGCGCCTCCGTGCTGCGCTTATATGCCCTCGGTTGCGCGTGGTGGGGGGAGGGCGGGCCAGAGTCTATATAGGGGGGCGGCGGGCGCGCTGGGCGCAGACCGTAGCCGACTCGCCAGCCGCTGCAGCTGCTGTTTGTGCACGTTTTGCTTTGCCCGAGGAAGGAAGGATGACAGGCCGCGGCAAGGGAGGAAAGGGGCTCGGCAAGGGTGGCGCCAAGCGGCACCGCAAGGTGTTGCGCGACAACATCCAGGGCATCACGAAGCCCGCCATCCGCCGCCTGGCTCGCAGGGGCGGCGTGAAGCGCATCTCTGGTCTGATCTACGAGGAGACCCGCGGGGTGCTGAAGGTGTTCCTGGAGAACGTGATCCGCGACGCGGTGACGTACACTGAGCACGCCAAGCGCAAGACTGTGACGGCCATGGACGTGGTGTACGCCCTGAAGAGGCAGGGGCGCACCCTGTACGGTTTCGGCGGTTAGGCTGCGTCGCAGCGGGCGCTGGCCTTCCCGCGGCCGTGCTCGTGGGTGGGAGAGACTAGAAAACGGCCCTTTTCAGGGCCACCACACTGTTCGGAAGTTGAAAAGTGCGAAAGAGTCTGTGTTGTTGCTGCGTGTGTTGTTTGTTTGTTTGTTTCTTTCCGTTTGAGCGACGTGATGTGACTGGGAGGGGAGAAGGAAAGGAAACGTGTCATGTGGCTGGCTGTGTGTGTGTGTGTGAGAGTGGAGCTGCTTCGTTTGTGTTTGTTATTGTGTGTCTTTGTATCGATCGCGATGGAGATGGCGGGCTGTGTGTTGTTGTGCGAGAGGCGGTGATTATTTGCTTGCTTGCGTGGTTTGGCTCTGTGTGTTTGCGGCGGCGTTGGGGTTTCCGAGGCAAGGCGTGTTGGGCATAGGCGGCCGGATCAGCTGTTTGTTTCGTCCGTGTCGACGGCCGTTGCGCGCGGGAGTGGAGGGCGGTGTGTCGACACGCCTCCCTTTAACAATGGTCATTATTGCTGCCGTTGTCGTTTGGAAGGCGACTGCGACCGTGCAAAAAAAAATGTGTGTGTTGGGCCACACGGGCTGTGTGGACGACAAGATGGCGGACGCGCGCCGCCGGCGGCGGCTGTGCTGTGAAAGTGCAAGGTTAAAACAAAACAAAACAAGGTGCGGCGAGGACGACTGAAATTTTGCTTTGGACGTAGGTTTGTGTGGTGGCCCTGAAAAGGGCCGATTGTTGTGGGCCGAGCCGAGCCGAGCCGGCAAAGCGCGTTGCGTGCAGGGGAGCACGCGGCGCTGCGATTGCCTGGCCTCCTTTAGGCCTTCTTCTCGGTCTTCTTTGGCAGCAGGACGGCCTGGATGTTGGGCAGGACACCACCCTGTGCGATGGTGACGCCCGACAGGAGCTTGTTGAGCTCCTCGTCGTTGCGGATGGCAAGCTGCAGGTGGCGCGGGATGATGCGCGTCTTCTTGTTGTCGCGGGCCGCGTTTCCGGCCAGCTCGAGCACCTCAGCCGCGAGGTACTCCATGACGGCGGCGAGGTAGACGGGCGCCCCGGCGCCGACGCGCTCTGCGTAGTTTCCCTTGCGCAGGAGGCGGTGGATTCTGCCGACCGGGAACTGGAGCCCAGCCCTGCTTGAGCGGGACTTTGACTTGCCCTTGACTTTGCCTCCCTTTCCGCGTCCGGACATGGCGATGGGCTAGCGACGGTGCACACGAAACGGAAACGAAAACGACCGGTGCGAGCGGCAGCGAGTCGAGCAGCGGAGTTTTTTTTTTTTTTTTTTTTTTTTTTAGCTTTCATTCCTCCACCGGAAGGGTGGGGCGGGCTCATGGAGGGCTTAATGCCGCTTTGGAGCCTTATCTTATTCTTATGTTATTCTGTGGTGGCACTTTTTATTTCATAGTTTGGGTAGTTTTGTTCAGATTTTCTATTTTCTGTTCCTATTCGTATATATATATATTTATTAGCGTTTTGCTATATTATTATTTTATTAGTTGGTTTGTTGGATTTGGGGACTATACACAGCCCTGACATTTGTCTTACAGCTGAGGGAAACCCCATAAAACCTCAGCCAGGGTTGGGTGTCATTCCTGTTTCATTCTGTCTCTTAATTAGTCTAGCATGATGTGGAGTTGCAGGTGCTCTGGGAGTTGTTTTCCTGTTGTAACTGTTTCTAAATTCTTGTGTTTTCCGGGGTGAATTTGTTCTGTTGCTATTGCGGCGATTTGTGGTGGGTAAGGGTACTTGTAGCGTGGTAGATTGAGGTGGAATGGCGGTTTGATGATTATGTCTTTTATTGTCTCGTTCGTGATTAGTCTATTGTCACCGTATGTAGCTATCTGTTTTATTAATCGTTCTTCCATTGAGTCTGTATCAAGGGTTGTGTGTAGTGTTGCCGTTCTTTCTCTTGGTTTTCTTGCTAGTGTCCTTAGCATTCTTCTGTCTGTGGATTTAATTCGGTTACATTGTGTTACATTTCCGCACCATGCTATTCCTGCATACTCTAGTATTGGTCTTATGTACATTTTATATATATGTAGCACTATTGGTGTTGCTGCACCTCCGTTTCTATGTTGTAGTAGTTTGATTTTGGCTAGTTTTGTGCTGGCTATTCCTATTTTTTGTGTTGTGTTGGTCTTCCAATTGAGTAGGTTATCAATCTCTAGTCCTAGGTATTTGGCTGTCTTCTTTGGTTCTACTTTTTGTCCCCAGAGTGTTATTTCAATGTCTTCTGGGTTTTGTTGTTTAAGCTGTGTGAAGTTTCTGTGGTGGATTATTAGTAGCTGCGATTTGGTCGGGTTTGGCCTAATTCTCCATGCAGACATCCATTTTTCTAATGATTTAATGTATCTGCTGGTTTTCTTTGATAACATTTCGGTTGTTGGGGCGTGGCACCAGAACGCTGTGTCATCAGCATATAGAGCAAGTTCTTCATTTAGCCCAACTGGCTTTGGTATATCTGATGTATATATATTATATAAGAGTGGCGATATAATTGCCCCTTGTGGCACTCCTGCCAGTGGTCTGAGCGTCTCTGATAGTTTGTCCCCTACTTTTACTTTTATGTCCCTTTCTGTAATGATGTTTTTTATTAGTTTTACTATTTCTAAAGGGATGTCGTTTTTAATTAGTTTGTGTATGAGCCCTAAGTGCCATACTTTATCGAAGGCTCTCTCTATGTCGAGCAGTAGCGCTGCTACTACATTTCCTGTATTTATGGCTTCTGTGCTATTGCTGATAAGGCGGAAAATTGGGTCTATTGTACTTTTATTCTTCCTAAATCCGCTTTGCTCTTTTGGTAGAATTTGTCGTTTTTCTACAAATTTTTGTATTCTATTAGTGAGTATTGATTCGAAGGTTTTGCCTATTACTGGCAGTAATGTTATAGGTCGGTATGACTTTGGGTCATGTTTTGGTTTTAGGGGCTTCGGCAGCATCTTAACTTGTGCATCTTTCCACTGTTGTGGCGTTTTCTGCAGTCTGAGTGCGGCGTTGAATAGGTTTTTGAGTGGTGGTATGATTATTTCCTGTGGTATCAGCCTTAGGTGGTGTCGTGTGATGCCATCCGCGCCAGGTGCTGTTACTTTCCCGCATGCTATTGCTGTTTCAATTTCCTTTGATGTGATGTCTTGTATGAGTGTTGTTTGATCTTCGTCATATACCATGTTTTGCGGCTCCTCTAGTGTTCTTGTTGTTTCGGTTTCTATTGTTTTTTCTGTTTCTTCGTTAAACCTCTCGTCTTGAGGATGTGTGTATATTTCCTTAAGCACTTTCATAAATTCATTGGCTTTCTTCTCTTCGCATGGTATAATATCTCCGTTTATAATTAGTGGTGGGTCTTGGTTTTGCTTTTCGTGTGTAATGCGTTTAAATTTTTTCCAAAAGTCTGCTGGGTTTTTTGGATCTAGTTTCTGAATCTTGTTGTTGAGGGTTCTGGCTCTGTGTTGTCTCAGTAAGAATTTAACTTGATCGTTTAGTCGGTTCCACTGGTTTTTTATTGTTGGGTCACGGTTTTCTTTGAATTGCGTATATACTTTTCGTTTTTGTTTTATAAGTTCGAGTATATTCGCAGGAATCCTTTCGCCTCCTTCTATAACTCTTCGTGTTGGGGCGCTGGTTTCGATGGCATTACTGATTACTGTCTTGATGTGGTCGTTCAGTTTCTCCATTTCCTCCTGGTTTCTGATCTGTTCGTGTGTTGTCCTTATGTTTTCTTTGATGTAGGTAATGTATTTATTATTGTCTATGTTTTTTCTGTCTTTGTATGTTTTTGTTGTCGGTTTCATTCTTTCTGGGTTAATAGCTGTGGTGGTCGTTAGGAGTGGGAGGTGGTCGCTTCCTATGCTGTCTCCGATGTCTACGTCTCCTATGTGCCTAGCTAAGTCTGTTGTGTGTAGTATGTGGTCTGGTGTCGAGTCTCCTGTGTGGTTTATGAACGTGGGCTTGGTGTTATGCATTTTCAGAATGTGTGGATTTTCTTCTAGCAGTTCTTCCAGTTGTCTTCCGTTTCTATTTGTCCGTTTGTCTCCAAAGTTAATTGATCTTGCGTTGAAGTCTCCTAGAATTATGCTGGGCCCTAAGTTACAGATGTGTTTTAGTAGATCCTTTGGGATTTCTTCTGTAGGGGGGACATATATAACTGCTATGTGGATCGCTCTAAATGGCTTGGCTGCTACTTTTATTACTATTGCTTTGTGTTTGTCGAAGCATCTTGGCAGTTCAACCTCGGCGGTCGCTAACTTTTTGTGATGTACAATGGCTATTCCGCCATGTGCCCATCCTCTGTGTCTCGCTTCGGTCACGTCATCTTTGCGATAGCATACATAGTCTAGTATGTTTATTGGGGCTTGCCCCACCCTAGTTTCTGTCATCCCCAGTAGTTGGATCTTTTCTTGCTTGATTAATTGTTCGATTAGTGGTTTTTTGGTATTGCAGCCATTCGCATTTACAAACCCTATTCTAGTACCCATCCTATTGTTGCTAGCGAACTTGCTGTTTTTCTGTTTGTTTGTTATCTTCCCCTACAGTGTCTCGGTTGCTCTCTGTGTGGGAAATACTGAAATGAATGCGGTTCCACGCTTGGGATACATTCATTTCTCGTCTGAAAAAGGACTTGGAGATGTCTTTCATGGCTGTTACAACGAGTTGCTTTCGGTCAGGGAGTATGTTTATAAGTGCCATCGTTGTCGCTCGGAGGAAGTCCTCACACACTACCATCTGTATTTTTTGCTTGTCGTCCGTTTTTTCACCCATCGGTTCATCTGTGCAGACGATCTTGGCTGTGGCTTCTATTGACACTGGTGTTTTTGGTCGTTTTGGGCATTTGATGTCCGTTGATAGATGTTGTCCGCCGCAGTTGACACAGGTTGGTTTATTTATGTCTTTCAGGCAGTTTGCTATGGTGTGTGGCCCTCCGCATCTGTTGCAAAGTGGTTTGCTTTTGCAATTCTCGGTAGTGTGTTCAAATGTGTGGCACCTTGCACACTGAGCCGGTTGTGGTGGTGGTACATGGGACTGTTCTACTGGATGGAATTTGTGAAAGATTCTAAAATGGTTGTTGAGCAGGTTGTCTACTGTTGTTTTGTTTCGGGTTATGACTCTTATTTTTTGTATGGGTTTCCCATATTCTCTCGAGGTTATTCTTTTTACTTTCGTAAACTCGAGCCCCTGGTTTGTTAATTCGTCCTCTATGTCCTTTTCCGTGACATCATGGGTTACCTTAGTTATCACCACGCTGAGTGATGGTTCTGCGGTCTGTTTGGCTTGTGTTTGTCTGTTGAGCTTTTGTATTCTCGTTGCCTTCGCTTCTGGTCTATATTGGGTGCATATGGTCCTATGGATGATTGTCTCGATGTCAGGGTGGAAGCTTGTAACTATGGCTGTGCGGTTTGGGTACACGACCATGTCTTGTACGTGTTGCAGTACATTTAGTATTTTGAATTGTTCATACAGCGACTTCTGTGTTTCTCCTGTGTTGAGATTTTCAATTTTTATTTTGATTTCCTCCCTGGTTTGTGTTTCCGGTTGCATCTGCTTGTCCGTTTTGTCTGCCGTGTTTCTTCGGGTGCGTTTGTTGGTTACTGTCTCCCATTCCCGGTCGTCATCATCTTGTTCGTCAGTTTTTCCGTGTGTTTCTGTCGTTTCTTGTGTGTTCTGCTGGAGTGGTACGTTGTCTTGCGGCTGGGGTCTGTCGATCGGTGCGTCTTTATTTGTTGTTTGTGGCGTTTTTGTCGCTTTTGGTTTTGTGTCCGCGGGTTTTTTTGGTCTTGGCTTTGAGCTAGCGGTCGTCTTCCTCGCACGTTTGCGGTCTCCAGTTTGTTGGCTTTCGTCGTCCGTTGTGTCAGAAAGCATTTTGTCTGAGGCGTGGGCGGGTGCAGGTTCGTGACTTGGCGGTGGCATCAATTCTTGGTCCTGTGTCAGTGGTGGGGTTGGCTTTGTGTTCGCGGTCGTCATCGTCGGTGCAGAGTTGTCACCTGCGATGATTATGCGTGAGCTTTCGTACGCGCTGGTAGTCGCTTGGGACGACATGTCGTCCTTCCGCGTGTTGCTATGTTGTGGCTGTATTTCTCAGTGAGGTGTAGTGTAGTGTGGTGGTCTCCCTCCTAGTGTGTGTAGTGTGAGACTCTCCCTACTATTCTAGCCTTTGCGCTGCAAGCGCGGGCTGGTCTGTCCGCAGACAGGGCCCTGACTTGCGACAATCCCTGACTATCGGTTTCCCTACGTTCCAGCTTTCCAGAACATCTCGCCTAGCTGTGTTGGGAAACACGACAATTTGCTTTTACTCGTTTGAGTGAACTCAGGTCGGGAGTGCGCTTACACTTCAGTGGAAGGCATTTCCCGCTTCCTTTGTTCGCTCTTTGTGTTCTCGAGGCTCGAGGCTAGCAGCACAGAGTCCGCGAGAGTCCTGCGTGCCGGCGCAGCCGGGGTGGGGGTGCTTTATGGGCTCGGGTGCGGCGGCCGGTTGCGCGCGCGCCCCATTGGTCGGCGGCCGCAACAGGGCGAGCTGGTAAAGGTGCGGCGGCGGCTGGCGGCGGGTGCCACTGTGTGGGGAGACGCTGACTAGAGCGGAGCGCTTGCTACTGGTGTTGCTGCTGCCGTACGTTCGTTCGAGATGCCGCCCAAGACTAGCGGGAAGGCCGCCAAGAAGGCTGGCAAGGCGCAGAAGAACATTTCGAAGGGCGACAAGAAGAAGAAGCGCAAGAGGAAGGAGAGCTATGCCATCTACATCTACAAGGTGCTGAAGCAGGTGCACCCTGACACGGGCATCTCGTCGAAGGCGATGAGCATCATGAACAGCTTCGTGAACGACATTTTCGAGCGCATTGCGGCCGAGGCTTCTCGCCTGGCGCACTACAACAAGCGCTCGACCATCACGTCCCGCGAGATCCAGACCGCTGTGCGGCTGTTGCTGCCTGGCGAGCTGGCCAAGCACGCCGTGAGCGAGGGCACGAAGGCGGTGACCAAGTACACGAGCTCCAAGTAAGGAGGTGGCTCTGGAATGGAAGGAAGGATGGAGAAGGCTCCTCCGTTGCGAGAGCGGCAAAACGGCCCTTTTCAGGGCCACCAACGTGCCTTTGCGGGAAGGGCGGAATTGTTGTTGTTGTTGTTGTTGTTGTTGTTGTTGTTGTTTTGTGGACGGCTGTGATGTGTGCACTTTGATTGTGGGTGGGGGGGTCCGCGTCAAAGCGTTGTTGCGGGGTACGGCCACGAGGTTGGTCGCCGTGGCGTGGAATGGTGGCACGCCTCGTTGGCGTTGTGTCACCGTAACGACGGCCGTCTGCGGGTTTGGTTTGCACATCACACATGGCGAGGGTGAGATGTGAAATGTTTTGCCGCCCACTATTCCCTTTGCTGTACGCCGAGTTGACAATGGTGCGACGTAACTGCAGCGTGGAGGTGTGTGGAGTGACGTTGAAATGAACGTGCCATTAAGACGCATTGTTGTTGTATTGTACTGTACGTGTACGGCGACACGCACGATGATGTACCATTCGACTCTGATTTTTGATAGCCGTGTCTGACTGATTGCGTACGACGCACGCACACCGATGTCGTCATTCGAGATGCACGCGTGTCCAGTGCAGTACAGTAAGCGCGACGCTAGACGACGGCGGCGGCGGCGGCGGCGGTCGTTTTTGGCGAATGTCTGTACACGTGTTTGTCTGTGTCCATCCGGTATGTATTTGTTTGTTTGACATAGTTTTGTGTGTCGGTGACGTGGTCCGATCCGTCGCCCCCTGAGTAACTGTCGATCGGCGCGATAGACCGGCGTCACGCAACTGAACCGAAGTCTTGGGCACACCCGTCATACTGTTGTACACCGTCGCGCCGAGAACGGTAACGAAAGGTTGACTTTGATCGGTCGAATGTCTGGGCAGAACGTGAGGAATGAGGCAAGAGTGCAGGAGGAACGGACAGAGGGGGGGCAAAAAGAGAGAGGAAGGGAAAAAGGGAGAAACGCATTCGTAGAGCAACGGAACGGTCCCGTGTCGGAGGCGTATGGGAGCCGCACTGAAATGCGTTTAACGGCGGCGCGGCTGCAAGTGTCTGCCGTGGTGAACGTTACCTTTGACGGCTGCATTGGGCTTTTGCCTTTGCTTTTTGCTTTCGCTTTCCCGGATGTACGTAACGTTTGTTGATATGGTTCTGAGGAAGAGTGTATGACAGTGCCGTGCCGTGCCGTCCATGTTCGTGTGCCCTCCCATTGTGTGTATGCTATTGTCTGTGTACTTGAATGATGTATGTAGGTGTTTAGTGGACATGTTTTACCAGTGGGGGGGAAATGGATCGTCGATAGTTGCCGTCACTCTGTCACGGCCGAGATGACGCACCCTCCCTACAGAAAGGTGTCGAGAAAGTGTGTGTGTGTGTTTTTAGCGAATTGCGTCCGTGAATTGGCAGTGTTTGGAGGTGGGCGTGCCCTGCATGTGGCCCGGAAGGCTGTTCGTTTGGCGGTAGTGTTGTGTGGACAGGGGAGGGGCATGCGTAACGCTGCTGGCATGGCATTCGGGAGATGGGAGGGGGCAAACGAGGAGCGGCGGCCAAAGACGGGACGGGGAGGGGCGCGGTGTGGGTGGCTTGCGCCTGTGCTCGGCGTTGTGGTTTGTGCAAAAGAGGAGGAGAAAAACAATGAGGTGCCAGGGAGGGGAGCGTTGTTGTGTTGTGGTTGTCGCGTCAGTGAACGTGGCGAGACGGACGGATGCGCGGAGGGGCGGGGGCGGGGGCGGGGGCGGCGCATTTCGCCGGTGCCGTGCCATGCCTGAAAGCCGCGTGGTCGCTGTGTTGTTGGTGGCGTGGGGGCGAGGAGAGTACCGTACGGGTGTGCTTGTGCGCCGGAAATGGCACACTGCGCCTGCCCGTCTTGGAGGCTGATGGCTGTGGTGTGGAAATGGGGCGCGGTGATGTTGAAGCAGTTGAAGAACAGAAAAAGAAACCAAAAACGTAAGGGGGAGGCCATGGCGTGATGCGGCGGCGGTGGTGAGAGCGGGAAAAACAAAACAACAAAAAAAGAAGGGAAAACAACAAGAAACAAAAAAAAGAAAACAAAAAGTCTATCAAGATTAAAATGTAAATGGAAATGGACCCAGGTATAACCTCCCCGCACAAATAGCAGAGGGTCCGATGATAATAAAAATGTGCCAGAATGTTAACGTCCCTACAAAACAAACCCAACGATAAGTAACAGTGCAACAGACATAATGAAACGTGATACATTGTATGAGGGCAGCAGCGTTGACCTTTGGCCCTGTATTCAGAATAAAAAGAGCCAAAGATCGTTACCCCAATGAAAAAAGACACACACACAAAAAAAACAAACAAAAAAGTGCATTTATATCTGCTCCTCAATTGTAGATACCCCTTACACAGCTGTGTGCAATGAATGAGTGCTGGCTGGTAATTAATTGCACTCCTTGGAGGGAAATGCCATAGGAAGTAGTCTTTAAAAAGTGAATGTTTTTCTTTAAAAAAAAAAAAAAAAAGTTACTTGAGAAAAAACGTAATATTGGGGCATTTGTTGTTGAACAAAATAAGTACAATTAACATACGTTATCAGATTTGCGCAATGCAGCTTCACACTACCTTGTTATTATAACACAATATACTGTACATCGTCCCGAACCGTGACCAGAGTCGCGAGACGAGCAGAGCACGCCGCCGACGCCCGCTCAGTACAACCGTCCACCCGCTACTACTGTCGACTGACTACTACCTCTCCCGACTCGCGCTACAATATATATATAACAACTGTTCCTGGCGACTCGCTGCGTGCCACTACTGTCGTCTGGCTGGGTCCAAGCGCCGACTAGCAACGATAAATAAGTCTCTGGTCAGACAGAGATGCTGTCATGCCTCGCCATCGCTCTGGTAATGAATACATACGTGTTGCAGCGTGCGCACCACCGGAACACGCAGTGGCGGAGCCAAAGACTGTGTTGTCGAGGTCGAGTGCGTGCGGGAAGAGAGGCAGCGTCGGCACGGAGATGCAAGCGAGCGAGACGCACGGGGGCTGCGGCGTGGCGCGTTTGCGGTTGGCGCCTTTGGTGGCAACGGCCGGGACAAGCAGCGGTGTATGGTGTGGTGCGGGGCGGACAGGGGCGGCGGTGGACGGGGAGGAGGAGGCGGCGCGACGACGGCATGGGGGCGAAAACGGGACGGGGGACGGGGGATGTTGAGAGGCGTCACGCGCGGACAGGACACAGACACACAGATTGGAAGGGAGGGTGCGCGGTAGTAGTTGGGAATGTGCGTACCGTGCGGGATGGGAGTGGGCGAGGAACACGGTCGTGGCCCCTGTTTTGGGTGCGTGTGATGACGTCGGTGTGTTGTGGGAAGGGAAGGGAGAATAATAGGCTGTGGCGGCGGCGCGTAATGGGCGTAGGCCGAAAAGAGAAAGGAACGTGGGCAGTGTGTTGGCAAGCGTCGGTTCGACTGCGACGTTGATGGGCAGGGCAGGGCAAGGTTAATGGTGGTAGGAGTAGGCGTGTGGGCGCAAAAATCCGCTGCTGCAGGCGGTGCCGTAACCGCCATGGCGGGAAGGAGAGAGGGCCCTAAGAAAGAAAGAAAAGAAAGAAAGAAAGAAAGAAAGAAACAAATAAGAAAAAAAAAAGGAGGGGGGGGCGAAAGTGGAGAGGCGGTGGTGTGAGAAGGGCGGGGGCGGAAGGAAGGACAAGAGGCGAGGCGACGGCTTGCTTTGTGTATCGGTCGGTCTGGCTATGCTTCGTTTTCTGCAGCAGGGTCGGTGCGCGGCAGTGGGAACGCCTGGCGGCTGGACTGGACGGCCAGCAATGCGGTTGGATGGGCGGCCACAGCACCGCACCTGTGCCCGAGGAGGAGACGCTGGCGGCGGGCCCTGAGGTGAGGCCGGCTGGGGCTGTGGATGTGTAGGTGTGCGCCGCTGCAGCAACAACGAGTAAAACGCGAGAAGAAGGGATGGCGGTAGAGAGAAAAAGGTCGGCACGGCCATTGCGCGATGTGGCGTGTTGTGACGGGGTTTGCTCACTTGCCCCGTTGTGTTGATGCGCAGGCAGACGCGTACAGGGAGACGAGCCCGGTCTGCAGCAGGGTGTGGCCGTGCCGAGTGCAGAGCAGCGGCGGCTCGGTTCGGTTCGGCCCGGCCCGGCGGGCCGCGCTGTTGTCGCGGACGTGAGCGCCCCCTGGCGGGTGGCCGGAGGCGGCGCGGCGTGTTGGACGTGTGGCTGGTGGCAGTGCACAATTTGCGAGTGGCTGGCGGTGTGGTGTGGCGGTTGGCGCGTGGGGCGGCGGAGAGAGAGAGAGAGAGAGAGGAGAGGTATGTGTTGCGGGCGCCCTTTGCTGCGCTGCGTCGTTGCGTGTGCCGTACAGGGCGGGCGCTTGTCGACTGTGTGGGCGGTGTGGTGAATTGGCGGCGTTGTGCCGCGTGTGCCCGGCCGAAGGCGTCGGGAAAAACAGAAGGAAAGGAGAGAGTGTGAGTGGGTCCGGTGTGCGTAGGCCCGTGATGTCGCGTCACGCCGTGTCATGTTTGTGAAACGGCTGCCGGGAGGTGTGGTAGCGAGCCGGTCGGTGTCAGTGCGAAGGGGAATGTGCGTGCGTTTGGCGGTTTCGGTGTGCTTTTTGCGGCGTGAGAGTGGGAATTAGTGGGGCCGGCTGTTGTGTTGGTTCCTTGTGTCTTGTGTCGTGTAGCTTGATGGCAACGTGGAAGGACGCCGGTTTCGTTTCGAGCCTTGCGTGTGGTTGTCGACGTTGACTGGTTGGCGTGTGCCGATGCACGTGCATGTGTGGGTCGCGAGTGCGTTTTTGGCTGGCTGTGTGTGTGTGTTGGGGGGGAAGGGGGAGGCGGTGGTGAAAGTGCAGTCGTTGCCACGGGCGTCGTCGGGTGGGGCTGGGGCTGTGCGTCGTGGCGGAAAGGTGGTAGGTTGCGGGAAGCGAGCCCGTCGTTGACGGTGTCGCGTGAGTGTTGTGAATCGAGTGGGGCGCGGGGCGCGGGGCGCGGGGCGCGGGACAGGAGCAGCGTGCCGCTGCGTCGTGGCCGTCAGCAGAGGCTGTGCGTGTGCGTGTCCTTTTTGTGGGCGGTTCGTGCGAGGCGTTTTTTGTTTTTTTTGTTTGTTTTGTTTTGTGTTGCCCTAGTTGTTAGTTTATTTTGTTTGTTTTTTGGTGTTTGTTTGTTATTTTGAGACGACGACTGGTTGGTGGCGTGCGCGCGAAGTGGCGGTGTGCGCCTCCCGTGTCGTTTTTGTGTGTGTGTGTGTGTGTGTGTGTGTGTGTTTGTTTTTTTTTGTTTTTTTTTTCTTTTGTGTGTTTTTTTTTGCACTGGGCCCCGGGGGGGGGGGGGGGGGTGGGTGGGTGCGTGTCGATTGCCGGCTGGCGAAAGGTGCGCCATCGGCGGGGTGGGTCGCCGGCACAAGTAGAGGCGGCGGCGGCGGCGGCGGCGTGTTGTTGTGTGGTGTTTGTTTTGTTCGGCTGTGTCGGCGAGCTGTGTTGCGGTGCGTGTGAATGGTGGTGCAAAAGTGCTGGCGTTGGGGGTGCGACTGCGACGGCGGCGAGCCGCGGGCGCGCATGATAGTGATGTTGTGAACAGCGGCTGTGTACGGTAGTGGTGTTGTTGTAGCACGACGTGCATCCGGGCCGGCGCGGAAAGCGCAGTTGCGGGCGGTTGCCCTTCGGTGCCAGCCATGTCGCGTGAGCGGCGGGTTGCTCTGGTGTCGACACGTGGTGCTCTGGGTTGTTGTGTGGTGCCCTTTGGCCGGTGGGGGTGGTTCGCGTGTGTCTCGTTCGCGCTCGGTATCTGGTCGTGGTCGTGCTGCTCCCCGTCTGTCGGCGGTTTTCGACGTCGTCTGTACGTTTTGTTTGTTTGTTTGCGGCGTGCCTGCCGACGTCGTCCCGTCGCGACCTTTCAACCGAAAGTGTGGCGCCCGAAGGTGAACGAACGTAGCCTGACCTCGGCGCTTTACGCTGAGCGAACCGAACCGAACCTAACCTAACCTGTGGTGAGGTGAGCTCAGCCTGAGCCCCTAACGTCTACGTAAGGAAAGCTGTCCGGCTCACGCCTCACGTTTTTTGAACGCTTTTTAACCTACGTTTGACGCTTCTTAACCTAGCACTGACCCCTTAACCTAACGTGTAACCTAACCTAACCTAACCTAACCTAACCTCTGACGCCTGACGTGTTTGAATGCTTAACCTAAGTTTGACGCTTAACCTAACCCAAGTCCCCTTAACCTAACCCACGTCCACCTAACCTAACCTAACCTAACCTAACCTAGACGTGTAAACGTAATGTGTAACGCGTAACGTGTAAGGTCGGCTGTCGTGTGTGCTGACGGCAGATTGGGTTGGTCTGTAGATTCGGATTGCGGTTTGCCTCGGTCGAGGGGTTGGGTCGGAAGCGGCGAGGGGCGGCGGCGCCTGTTGCGCAGGCGGCGTCCGTTTGCGGCGGGCAATTGTTGAGAAACGGCTGTGAATGTTGGCGGGCGAGAGGAGGAGGACGGCGCGCGATGTGGCCCGACGGCTGCGGGCCGATCGGGAAACGGCGGGAGGGCGACGGAAGGCGATGGGGCGGCGGAGGCGCGTTTGCACGGCCGTCATCGCCGCACGCCTCGGCTCGTGTGGCTGTGGCGCCGGCCGCGCTGGCCGGGCTGCCGCGGCGACGGTGTGGGAGTTTTGCCGAAGGTTTGGCCATTGTGGCGGGTCGTCGGCTGGGGCTGTGGGGGCGGCATTTGGGCGGGGGCGGCGATTCTCGGCGGGCCGACCCAGGCTGTAGCGCGCGGTAGCTGCAGTTTGGCCGTGGTTTGCGGCGCTGCCGTGGCGACTGGTTGGCGACTGTGGTGTGGCTGTGTGTAGCCCCATCCTCGGTGGTTTGAAAGGCGCGGGCGGTTGTGGCGCAGGTTTGGGGCTGCTCCGCACAGGCTGTCGGACGTTGGGCGGTAGCAAGCGCGGGAGGCGCGGCGCGGCGGCGCGCAGAGTGGCGGCCGCTCTCTCGGCCGTCCGCGCCCGCCCGCGACACTGGCTGGGCCCTTGTGATTCTCTGCTCTTCTCTCCTGGCGCATTCCGAGTCGTGATGCCGTACCGAGCGGACCGCAGTGAGGAAGCGGAGGGTGTGGCGGATCGCCGTTCGGCAGAGCCTGCTCTGTCGGCGGCCCCATCCGGCCCCCCAACGGAAACAACCCAGCAGACGCCACCGGATGTCGAGATGGACTGCAGCATGGACCAGGGCGGCCGTTATGCGACCCCAGCTCCAGCTGAGGCAGCGAGTGGCGCGGCGGTCGGCCGCACGGCGGGGCTTGCCCCGACGGCTGTCACAAACCGCCGCCCACCTACGACCGATCGGTCCAGACGGACGGGCGTTGCCCAGAGAGGCAGGCGCGCACTTTCGGCGGATGGGGGCATGCCCCTGCACGCCTTTGCCCGCGCGCTTGATGTTGGTGGCCCGACGGCCGTAACCTCGGCCTCACGCGTGCCACAGCCGACGGCCTTGGCACCCGAGACCACCACTTCGGCGGAGACAGCGCCTCATGGGGACCCAGCTCACACGCCGGAGGCGGAAAGGCAGCTCGCCTTCCTGATGGGCCTCATCCCAGGCGCTAAACCATCTCCGGATACCATGAAAGAGACGCAGCACTCGCGTAAGCGGCCAGCTGACGCGAGCGCGGAAACACACAGCAAGAGGTCCGCTACTAGCACGCCTAGTAGCGCGCCCACGCTCCGCACCCAGCGGAAGGCGTCGCGGAAGGGATCCAGGACCCTTCACCCGACCGTGGACGACGAGGGTTTCATGCAGCCCTCCCGCAAGCACACAGCCAGGGCTGTGGTGCTTGCGCAACAGTCGGCGGTGCACACCGGCAACCGGTTCGCTGGCCTCTCCAATGATGCCAGTGAGCCCATGGACAGCCAGCAGCAGCAACAGCAGAAGTCGCCCCCTCCACCTCCCGTGGTCATCAAGTGGACCGGCGACTTCCGCGAATTTCGTGAAAAAGTAAAAGCTGTCGTTAAAGGGAACGTGACGTTCAGAGTCGCAGGGCGTGATCTGAACCGTGTCATCACCAAGACGGCAGAAGATTACCGCGGGGTCATGGACCTCGCAGAGAGAGAAGGGCTACACAGCTTCACCTACTCCTCGGAGCCGGTGAAGACGCTCAAAGTCGTGTTCCGCAAGCTCCCGTTCAGTATGGACCCGGGATACTTGCGGGAGCTGCTTGAGGACCTGGGCTTCCCGATACGCGCCACGGCGCGTATGAAGTCACCCAGGGACTTCTCCGACATGCCGCTATTTATGGCGGTTCTGGACGACACCGTCGAGAACCGCAAAATATTCCAGGTGACCCACGTGGCTGATGTCGGCGTCACCGTGGAGAAGCTGCGCAGAAGACGCGGCCCACCGCAGTGCTTCAATTGCCAGGGCCTGGACCATGTGGCGAAGTACTGCAAGATGCCTCCCCGCTGCGTGAAATGCGCTGGGGAGCATCCCAGTAGGGAGTGCAAAATCCCGCGGACGGACGCGCCCACATGCTGCCATTGCGGCGAAAAGCATGTGGCGTGTTTCCGCGGCTGCACTGCCTTCCGGCGCGCTGCAAGAAGAGGACAGCCGGCGCGTTCCGCGCGGGTGCAAAACGGAAGGAGCTACGCATCCGCTGCCACCGCCAGATCAGCTGAGCAGCGTCCTGCCGCCCCCACTGACGTCCAGGGGCGTGGCAGTCAACCGGAGCCTGCGCAGGCGGCGGTAGCGGTGCGCGGGCGCGGACCGCCGAGAGAGCGCCAGCCTGAGCCTCCGCCAGCGGCGGTAGCCGTGCGCGGGCGCGGACCGCCGAGAGAGCACCAGCCAGAGCCTGCGCCAGCGGCGGTAGCCGTGCGCGGGCGCGGACCGCCGAGAGAGCACCCAGCGCCAGCCAGGGTCGGCCGCCGGCGCGGACGGCGGAGGGAGCGCCCTGGCCGTGAGCCAGCGGTCGTTCGAGCGCAGGAGCCAGCATCCTCTCCCAGCACTGACTTTACATCCGCAGCGAGCGTCGCGGACGAAGTCAGGGCCTTGAGAGAGGATTTCAAGCTGCTCCTGCAACAACTCCCGCAGATGATTGCATCTGCAGTGCAGTCGGCCGCCCAGGCCACCACCACACCAGCTGTTCCCACACCCAAACATGGATAGACACATCCAAGGTCTAACCGTTTGCGTGTGGAACGCAAACAGCATTCGCTCCCAAGCGGGAGAATTCCGCCAGTTTCTGCGAGACGAACATGTGGACGTCTGTCTCGTCACAGAAACTTGGCTGAAGCCGGGCGTGAACGTGCGGGCGGCAAACTTCCGCTGCTACCGCACCGACCGGGTCACCCACGGCGGCGGAACGGCGGTGTACGTGAAGACGTCGTTGCGCCACCACCAGGTGCAGCTCCCGGTGACGCCAACCCTGGAGACGACCGGCGTCGTGGTCAACACCTCCGTGGGCCACGTAACATTCGTGGCGGCCTACCGGAAGCCGTCAGGACACCTCAACTCCGGGGACATTGAGACGCTGCTGTCGATGCGCGGGAACCTGTTCATCGGCGGCGATCTCAATGCAAAACACCCGGAGTGGAACTCCAGGGTCACCACCATCAGCGGCAGACGGCTCCTCCGGGTCGTCAACGACCATGACGCCGTGGTGCTGGGTCCCTTCGACCCGACGCACTACCCGGCGCGCGGCCGTCCCGACGTGCTCGACATCGCGATTGTGAAAGGGGCAGCACACAACGCGATCGCGAGCACTCGCTGTGCCCTGTCCTCCGATCACCTGCCAGTGATCTTCGACCTGGACACAGACGGTACGGCGCCTCCTGAGAACCGCTGCGCCCGCCTCAACACCGACTGGGCGCACTTCCAGCAGCACCTGGCAGAGACGGTCGCAGCCACACCTGATCCTGACGAGGAGGGGGTGGATGCAGCACTAGCAGCATTCACCCACTACACACTTGCGGCGGCAGATGCAGCAGCGCCGCGAGGACCGCGGAAGCCGAGGGACAACTCCAAACAGCTTCCGCCGGACATCCTGGCGTTGATCAGTCAGAAGAACCGGGTTTTCCGTGAGTGGCAGATCACGAGAAACCCCGCCACCAAGCGGCTGCTAAACCGCTTGCGCCGGGAGATCTCGGCGGCCGTCGGCCACCACCGTAATCGGGACTGGGCTGGCAGAATAGCCACGCTCAGGATCGATGACGGAAGCGCCTGGGCCATGACCAGGAGCTTCCTGCGCAAGGGGCAGCGCATCCCGCCGCTTCAAGTTGGCCGTGACGTCGTCGCAGAGCCGGACATGAAGGCCAGCGTGCTCGCGGACACCTTCGCCGAGAACTTCTCCACCGTGGACGATGTTGTCGACGAAGACACCATCCAGGAGGTGCAAGAGCGGCTTCCGCTGTACCTGACCCATCAGGAGGCGGACGACGTCATCGAGCCAACCACTGCAGAGGAAGTTCAACACCACCTCGACTCCTTACAGCCCAGGAAGGCGGGGGGGTGCGACAAGATCGACAACGCACTGCTGAAGAAGCTGCCACCGGAAGCAGTGCGTACCGTCACATCGATCTTTAACGCCATCCTCCGCACAGGCGCCTACCCCGATGCGTGGAAACACGCTGAGGTGGTCGCCATTCCGAAGGCTGGCAAGGACCTCAGGCTGGCGCAGAACTATCGCCCAATAAGCCTGCTGCCCTCCCTCTCGAAGACCTTCGAGAGGATACTCGCCAAACGGCTACAGCGCCACGTCAGTGAAGAAGGCCTGCTTCCTGACGAGCAGTTTGGCTTTCGCAGTGGGCACTCGACGCAGCACCAACTACTGCGACTGGTGGAGCAGGCGATGGCGGCCCTGGAGAGACGCGAGTACCTTGGGGCGGTGCTACTCGACGTCTCCAAGGCCTTTGATAGCGTGTGGCACGACGGCCTCCTGTATAAGCTGCTGGTACAGGGGGTACCCGTGTCGTACGTCCGCCTTCTCCAGTCATATCTGCGAGGGCGCACGTTCCATGTGCGTGCCGACGGCGGCATGTCGACGGCGCGCCACATACGTGCCGGAGTGCCGCAGGGGTCCGTCCTTGGCCCCCTGCTGTACTCCCTCTTCACCGCTGACGTCCCGAAGACGACGCCGAGGGTTCATCTGGCGCTCTACGCCGATGACACCGCGCTGTACACGCGCAGCATGAGCGCGCAGTTGATGCGCCGCCGCCTGCAGCTCGCCTGCAATGAGATTGGAGCCTGGGCCACCAAATGGCGGCTCAAATTCAACGCAGGGAAGAGCCAGGCGGTGGTGTTTACTCGCCGCCGCATTCCCGTCGCGCTGCCGCCAGTGCGGATCATGGGAGGCCCCATCCCGTGGTCGCGTACTGGAAAGTACCTCGGCGTCACTCTGGATCGACGCTTGACTTGGGGTCCACATATCAGGGAGCTGAGGGGCCGGGCGCTTGGACGGATGCGCTCGCTCTACCCCCTCCTCAACCCCACGACGACACTGCCCACCCACTGCGGCCTCACGCTCTACCTAGCACTAATCAGGCCAGTGCTGGAGTACGCGGCCGTGGTGTGGGGAAATGCCGCCGACACTCACGTCCAGACGCTGCAACGGGTGCAGAACAAAGCCCTTCGGCTGGCGCTCCACCTGCCAAGGGACTACGACACCCGTATGCTGCACGACATCGCGGGAGTTCCGATGCTGAAGCGCCGCTTCCGCGCGCTCGCACGGAACTTCTACGAGTCGGCGAGGAGGTCCATGAACCCGCTGGTCAGTGGACTGGGAAACCAACTCCACTGGCGCCCAGCGACCAGATGGCCAGACCGGTTGCTGGAATAACCCCAGCACCCAGTGACGACGACCAACAGACGTGAATTCGTGATGACATACCACTAAGAGAGGACCACATGCATCTAGTGAATTCAACAAGCAGGAACAGCAGTTAACCTGCTTAACCTGCTTAAAACCGTGCAAGGAATTGCACGTGAGTTTCACGCGGCTGATTCTCTGCTCTGCTGTGCTGTGCTTGCGTGCCTGCCGTCCCGCTCGCTCTCGCTCTCGCTCTCGCTGTGTGTTACGCGCGTCGTCGAAATGGCAGATCAGGCGGCTACGAACGAGACTGCTGCGGCACCCGCCGCCACCGGCACTACGAAGAAGGCCAAGTCTGCGTCGTCTGCGAAGAAGCCGCGCGCCAAGCCTGCGCACCCGCGCACCTCTGAGATGGTGACGGCCGCCATCAAGAGTCTGAAGGAGCGCGGCGGGTCGTCGCTGCAGGCGATCAAGAAGTACATTGCCGCGCACTACAAGCTGGACGCGGAGAAGCTGGCGCCGTTTATCAAGAAGTACCTCAAGTCGGCCGTCGTGGCGGGCGAGCTGGTGCAGACGAAGGGGAAGGGCGCGTCCGGCTCGTTCAAGCTTGCCGGCGCCGGCGGCGGGGGGGCGGCCGAGGGCGGCAAGGCTCGTGCTGGCGGTGCCAAGAAGAAGCGCGCCGCTCCGGCCAGCAAGGAGAAGAAGGGCGCCCGTGCGGCCGGCGCAAAGAAGGCTGGTGGCGTGAAGGCGGCGACCGGTCGGAAGGCGGGCGCCGCCAAGAAGGCGTCTGCGGCGTCGGCCGCTCCCGCGGGTGCGAAGAAGGCGGCTGCGGCCAAGCCGGCCAAGGCCAAGTCGCCGTCGAAGGCGAAGAAGGCCGCCAAGGTTCCGACGAAGAAGCCGAAGGCGCCGCGCCCGAAGAAGGCGACGACGCCGTCTAAGGCGAAGGCTTCGCCCAAGAAGAAGAAGTAGAGTAGAGGAGAAAGAGATGGGAAAGGAAGGGTTTGGCGCTTGGCTCCGTCGTCCCCACCCCCCGTCGTCGTCTAGTGGCGCGCAAGAGACGCGCGGCCCAAAACGGCCCTTCTCAGGGCCATCAAAGCACGTCGGGGAAGGTTTTGATTGTCGTGTTGCGTTTGGTGTGGGTGTCTGTCTGTATGCCCGTGGGGATGCTGTTTGCGTGCCGTGGTGGTTGGATTGCGGGGGTCGGTGGCGGGTGTGGGCGGCGGTAGCGGTGGTGGTGGTGGTGTTGTTGTTGTTGTTGAGTGTCGCCGTGCTTTTGGCGGCGGCCGACGGTTGGTTTTTCTGTCACGTTGTTTTTTGAATACGTTGGTTGGGCTTGCCTGCGTTCAGTTCTTCTCGGATGTCTTGTCTCGTCGTGTCCGGTCTTTGTTTGTTTCTTTGTGTGTGTTATGTTTTGCAACGGGGGGGCACGTTGAGATGTGGAAGGAGTCGGCGGGGATTTCGGTGGCGTGTAGAGCGCGCCTGCCTGGCCGTTGGTGCGGGTTTTGTTTTCGAAACGAAAGCGGCGGCCGGCCAGCCACCCGTGCGGTGTGACGTCGGCCGTTGGGTATTGTGCGCTTTGAGCGGCCGGGGAGGGATGATGTGCGATTGTTGCGCGCTGCTAGCAGGCAGGCAGGCAGAGTGAGCGGGTGTGGCGGACGGACGGGAAGTGGTGGTTTTTTTTTTGTGTGGTTGTGGGGCGAGAGGCAGGCGACCGACAAAGTTTGCTCGCGACGGAGAGATGTTAGTGGCCCTGAAAAGGGCCGTTTTTGTTTGTGCGGTGCGGTGCCGCGGCGCGGTTTAGGCGCGCTCGCCGCGGATGCGGCGCGCGAGCTGGATGTCCTTGGGCATGATGGTGACGCGCTTGGCGTGGATTGCGCACAGGTTGGTGTCTTCGAAGAGGCCGACGAGGTAGGCCTCGCTGGCCTCCTGCAGGGCCATGACTGCGGAGCTCTGGAAGCGCAGGTCGGTCTTGAAGTCCTGGGCGATCTCGCGCACTAGGCGCTGGAATGGCAGCTTGCGGATGAGCAGCTCTGTGCTCTTCTGGTAGCGCCTGATTTCTCGCAGGGCGACGGTGCCCGGCCTGTAGCGGTGGGGCTTCTTGACGCCTCCGGTGGCGGGCGCGCTCTTCCTCGCCGCCTTGGTGGCGAGCTGTTTGCGCGGCGCCTTTCCGCCGGTGGACTTGCGGGCCGTTTGCTTTGTGCGGGCCATGGCGGTAGCGGTAGCGGTAGCGGTAGCGGAGCGGCGTGCGTGGAGGTGAGGTGCGGCGCGGCGTCCGGTGCTGCCTTGACAACGGGCCCGCGCGCTTTTTTTTTTTTTTTTTTTTTTTTTTTTTTTTTGTTTTTTTTTTTTTTTTTTTTTTTTTGCACTTTTCATTCCCTTCTCAGATGGAGAAGGGCGGGCTGCTTGAGGGCGCGCGATGCTCTTTTCAGCCATTTGGTTTGGTTATTCTGCTTTGGCTCTGTTTATTATTGTTTGCTGGGGTGCAAGGAAGGGGGGGGGTTTTCTCCCAATTGGGAATTTATTTGCAGGAGTTTGTAGGGGACAGTTCCGGTATTTACCTTAGCGGCCAAGGAAAACCTGCAAAACCCGGCCAGAACTGCTTGTAATAGCTTGACTTCTCTTTATTTGCCGTGTTGCCAGCGTTGGCGCTGGCGATCACGGTGGGCTTCGCGTCGTCTGTCACGCTCCGCCTCTTCCTCCTCTCGCCTTCTCCTGAGCTGCTCTTCTCGGGCTTCCTTCTTTCTTCTTATGAGCTCCTTGCTTTGCAGGAAGCTCATTTGGTGTGTCTCTTCTCGGTCGGCCAAGTGTGGGATGGTGTCGTCGAGGATTTCGCTGTCCACTAGGGCATTCCAGTGGTTGACGAACTCCTTCGTTTGGACGCTTGAGTCCTGACGTGCTCCCGTGCCTTCTGACGAGACCTGTATGGCTCGACCGATGGTCAACTTCTTCGGCCAGGCCGTTTGTGTGGCCTGGTCACGCCTGGGGTGTGCTGCGTCTGTTGCCGACCCGTCGTCTTTGTGCTGCTGATCCGTCTGCAGCGCCTGCGACTCCTTGCTGGTATTGCGACGGAGGTGTTCACGGAGAGTGAGGCACGCGGCCTCCATCTCTGCATGGAGGACCATGCGGAATCGTGTTTCCGCCTCCTGGAGGGCCGAGTCGATGTCGGGACCAGCTGTCGTCGCCGTCTTCCCACTCGCTGCGTCGCACCGCCGCCCCCCTCCACCGCCCTTGCCACAGGCGGCGGCGGAAGGCGGCCGCACGTGAGCGGTGGCCGTCCTCGTATCTCCTCCGGGAGCCGCCGTTGTTCCCGCGGCGTTGCCTCCTCCTCTCGCTGTTTCTGTCCCTCCGTTGCTCGCCGCAGCTGCAGAGCGTTGTCTCCTTCTCCTGCGGCGTCGCCTCTTTGTCTGGGCCGCAGTCTTCTTTGCAGTGGCGGGATTTCGGCCGTTGAAGGCCTGACATCCGCGCCAGCTGGCGACGTGCTCGCCGCCGCAGCGGGCGCACGTCGGTTTGACGGCTTTGGTGCTGGTACAGGTGCGGGTGTCATGGTGACATCCGCACTTGACGCACCTGGCGGCGTTGCGGCAGTGCTTTGCCACATGCCCCTCCTCCTGGCACTTGAAACACTGCGGCTTCATGTCCAGGTGGGGGGGGAGAGTCTCCGGCTGCACGTGGAAGCCCAACAGCTTCCGGATGCCAAGAACGTCCCTGCCGTTGTCCGCCGCTGGTGTGGCGACAATGAACAGAGGCGGCTTCGTCCTATTGGTTCTGTTGTGCAACCTGACGGTTGCCCCAACAAAACCTTGGCGGCGCAGTCCTTCTTCCACTGCCCGCTCCGTCAGGATCCAAGGTAGTCCCCTCAGAAGCGCCTTGGTGACTTCTTTGCGACGAGTCTTTTGACCCGTCGCACCTCTTTCCGGGGCGTCTACCGTGTGAACGGCCACAAGTGCCTTCAGGGCCCTGTAGTCCTTCCAGTCACCGGCCTGGAGCTTGACGGTGGCGTCGGAGTCGACGGACTCAACGACGACCTCCTTGTCGCAGCTCTGCCCCATCTCATCGTATAGTTCCACCCACTCGACCTCCTTGCACTTGATGTACAGGGCGGGAGTGGGGGAAACTGCTTCTTCTGGGGGGAGGGCGGGCCAGAGTCTATATAGGGGGGCGGCGGGCGCGCTGGGCGCAGACCGTAGCCGACTCGCCAGCCGCTGCAGCTGCTGTTTGTGCACGTTTTGCTTTGCCCGAGGAAGGAAGGATGACAGGCCGCGGCAAGGGAGGAAAGGGGCTCGGCAAGGGTGGCGCCAAGCGGCACCGCAAGGTGTTGCGCGACAACATCCAGGGCATCACGAAGCCCGCCATCCGCCGCCTGGCTCGCAGGGGCGGCGTGAAGCGCATCTCTGGTCTGATCTACGAGGAGACCCGCGGGGTGCTGAAGGTGTTCCTGGAGAACGTGATCCGCGACGCGGTGACGTACACTGAGCACGCCAAGCGCAAGACTGTGACGGCCATGGACGTGGTGTACGCCCTGAAGAGGCAGGGGCGCACCCTGTACGGTTTCGGCGGTTAGGCTGCGTCGCAGCGGGCGCTGGCCTTCCCGCGGCCGTGCTCGTGGGTGGGAGAGACTAGAAAACGGCCCTTTTCAGGGCCACCACACTGTTCGGAAGTTGAAAAGTGCGAAAGAGTCTGTGTTGTTGCTGCGTGTGTTGTTTGTTTGTTTGTTTCTTTCCGTTTGAGCGACGTGATGTGACTGGGAGGGGAGAAGGAAAGGAAACGTGTCATGTGGCTGGCTGTGTGTGTGTGTGTGAGAGTGGAGCTGCTTCGTTTGTGTTTGTTATTGTGTGTCTTTGTATCGATCGCGATGGAGATGGCGGGCTGTGTGTTGTTGTGCGAGAGGCGGTGATTATTTGCTTGCTTGCGTGGTTTGGCTCTGTGTGTTTGCGGCGGCGTTGGGGTTTCCGAGGCAAGGCGTGTTGGGCATAGGCGGCCGGATCAGCTGTTTGTTTCGTCCGTGTCGACGGCCGTTGCGCGCGGGAGTGGAGGGCGGTGTGTCGACACGCCTCCCTTTAACAATGGTCATTATTGCTGCCGTTGTCGTTTGGAAGGCGACTGCGACCGTGCAAAAAAAAATGTGTGTGTTGGGCCACACGGGCTGTGTGGACGACAAGATGGCGGACGCGCGCCGCCGGCGGCGGCTGTGCTGTGAAAGTGCAAGGTTAAAACAAAACAAAACAAGGTGCGGCGAGGACGACTGAAATTTTGCTTTGGACGTAGGTTTGTGTGGTGGCCCTGAAAAGGGCCGATTGTTGTGGGCCGAGCCGAGCCGAGCCGGCAAAGCGCGTTGCGTGCAGGGGAGCACGCGGCGCTGCGATTGCCTGGCCTCCTTTAGGCCTTCTTCTCGGTCTTCTTTGGCAGCAGGACGGCCTGGATGTTGGGCAGGACACCACCCTGTGCGATGGTGACGCCCGACAGGAGCTTGTTGAGCTCCTCGTCGTTGCGGATGGCAAGCTGCAGGTGGCGCGGGATGATGCGCGTCTTCTTGTTGTCGCGGGCCGCGTTTCCGGCCAGCTCGAGCACCTCAGCCGCGAGGTACTCCATGACGGCGGCGAGGTAGACGGGCGCCCCGGCGCCGACGCGCTCTGCGTAGTTTCCCTTGCGCAGGAGGCGGTGGATTCTGCCGACCGGGAACTGGAGCCCAGCCCTGCTTGAGCGGGACTTTGACTTGCCCTTGACTTTGCCTCCCTTTCCGCGTCCGGACATGGCGATGGGCTAGCGACGGTGCACACGAAACGGAAACGAAAACGACCGGTGCGAGCGGCAGCGAGTCGAGCAGCGGAGTGCGTGCCGGCGCAGCCGGGGTGGGGGTGCTTTATGGGCTCGGGTGCGGCGGCCGGTTGCGCGCGCGCCCCATTGGTCGGCGGCCGCAACAGGGCGAGCTGGTAAAGGTGCGGCGGCGGCTGGCGGCGGGTGCCACTGTGTGGGGAGACGCTGACTAGAGCGGAGCGCTTGCTACTGGTGTTGCTGCTGCCGTACGTTCGTTCGAGATGCCGCCCAAGACTAGCGGGAAGGCCGCCAAGAAGGCTGGCAAGGCGCAGAAGAACATTTCGAAGGGCGACAAGAAGAAGAAGCGCAAGAGGAAGGAGAGCTATGCCATCTACATCTACAAGGTGCTGAAGCAGGTGCACCCTGACACGGGCATCTCGTCGAAGGCGATGAGCATCATGAACAGCTTCGTGAACGACATTTTCGAGCGCATTGCGGCCGAGGCTTCTCGCCTGGCGCACTACAACAAGCGCTCGACCATCACGTCCCGCGAGATCCAGACCGCTGTGCGGCTGTTGCTGCCTGGCGAGCTGGCCAAGCACGCCGTGAGCGAGGGCACGAAGGCGGTGACCAAGTACACGAGCTCCAAGTAAGGAGGTGGCTCTGGAATGGAAGGAAGGATGGAGAAGGCTCCTCCGTTGCGAGAGCGGCAAAACGGCCCTTTTCAGGGCCACCAACGTGCCTTTGCGGGAAGGGCGGAATTGTTGTTGTTGTTGTTGTTGTTGTTTTGTGGACGGCTGTGATGTGTGCACTTTGATTGTGGGTGGGGGGGTCCGCGTCAAAGCGTTGTTGCGGGGTACGGCCACGAGGTTGGTCGCCGTGGCGTGGAATGGTGGCACGCCTCGTTGGCGTTGTGTCACCGTAACGACGGCCGTCTGCGGGTTTGGTTTGCACATCACACATGGCGAGGGTGAGATGTGAAATGTTTTGCCGCCCACTATTCCCTTTGCTGTACGCCGAGTTGACAATGGTGCGACGTAACTGCAGCGTGGAGGTGTGTGGAGTGACGTTGAAATGAACGTGCCATTAAGACGCATTGTTGTTGTATTGTACTGTACGTGTACGGCGACACGCACGATGATGTACCATTCGACTCTGATTTTTGATAGCCGTGTCTGACTGATTGCGTACGACGCACGCACACCGATGTCGTCATTCGAGATGCACGCGTGTCCAGTGCAGTACAGTAAGCGCGACGCTAGACGACGGCGGCGGCGGCGGCGGCGGTCGTTTTTGGCGAATGTCTGTACACGTGTTTGTCTGTGTCCATCCGGTATGTATTTGTTTGTTTGACATAGTTTTGTGTGTCGGTGACGTGGTCCGATCCGTCGCCCCCTGAGTAACTGTCGATCGGCGCGATAGACCGGCGTCACGCAACTGAACCGAAGTCTTGGGCACACCCGTCATACTGTTGTACACCGTCGCGCCGAGAACGGTAACGAAAGGTTGACTTTGATCGGTCGAATGTCTGGGCAGAACGTGAGGAATGAGGCAAGAGTGCAGGAGGAACGGACAGAGGGGGGGCAAAAAGAGAGAGGAAGGGAAAAAGGGAGAAACGCATTCGTAGAGCAACGGAACGGTCCCGTGTCGGAGGCGTATGGGAGCCGCACTGAAATGCGTTTAACGGCGGCGCGGCTGCAAGTGTCTGCCGTGGTGAACGTTACCTTTGACGGCTGCATTGGGCTTTTGCCTTTGCTTTTTGCTTTCGCTTTCCCGGATGTACGTAACGTTTGTTGATATGGTTCTGAGGAAGAGTGTATGACAGTGCCGTGCCGTGCCGTCCATGTTCGTGTGCCCTCCCATTGTGTGTATGCTATTGTCTGTGTACTTGAATGATGTATGTAGGTGTTTAGTGGACATGTTTTACCAGTGGGGGGGAAATGGATCGTCGATAGTTGCCGTCACTCTGTCACGGCCGAGATGACGCACCCTCCCTACAGAAAGGTGTCGAGAAAGTGTGTGTGTGTGTTTTTAGCGAATTGCGTCCGTGAATTGGCAGTGTTTGGAGGTGGGCGTGCCCTGCATGTGGCCCGGAAGGCTGTTCGTTTGGCGGTAGTGTTGTGTGGACAGGGGAGGGGCATGCGTAACGCTGCTGGCATGGCATTCGGGAGATGGGAGGGGGCAAACGAGGAGCGGCGGCCAAAGACGGGACGGGGAGGGGCGCGGTGTGGGTGGCTTGCGCCTGTGCTCGGCGTTGTGGTTTGTGCAAAAGAGGAGGAGAAAAACAATGAGGTGCCAGGGAGGGGAGCGTTGTTGTGTTGTGGTTGTCGCGTCAGTGAACGTGGCGAGACGGACGGATGCGCGGAGGGGCGGGGGCGGGGGCGGGGGCGGCGCATTTCGCCGGTGCCGTGCCATGCCTGAAAGCCGCGTGGTCGCTGTGTTGTTGGTGGCGTGGGGGCGAGGAGAGTACCGTACGGGTGTGCTTGTGCGCCGGAAATGGCACACTGCGCCTGCCCGTCTTGGAGGCTGATGGCTGTGGTGTGGAAATGGGGCGCGGTGATGTTGAAGCAGTTGAAGAACAGAAAAAGAAACCAAAAACGTAAGGGGGAGGCCATGGCGTGATGCGGCGGCGGTGGTGAGAGCGGGAAAAACAAAACAACAAAAAAAGAAGGGAAAACAACAAGAAACAAAAAAAAGAAAACAAAAAGTCTATCAAGATTAAAATGTAAATGGAAATGGACCCAGGTATAACCTCCCCGCACAAATAGCAGAGGGTCCGATGATAATAAAAATGTGCCAGAATGTTAACGTCCCTACAAAACAAACCCAACGATAAGTAACAGTGCAACAGACATAATGAAACGTGATACATTGTATGAGGGCAGCAGCGTTGACCTTTGGCCCTGTATTCAGAATAAAAAGAGCCAAAGATCGTTACCCCAATGAAAAAAGACACACACACAAAAAAAACAAACAAAAAAGTGCATTTATATCTGCTCCTCAATTGTAGATACCCCTTACACAGCTGTGTGCAATGAATGAGTGCTGGCTGGTAATTAATTGCACTCCTTGGAGGGAAATGCCATAGGAAGTAGTCTTTAAAAAGTGAATGTTTTTCTTTAAAAAAAAAAAAAAAAAGTTACTTGAGAAAAAACGTAATATTGGGGCATTTGTTGTTGAACAAAATAAGTACAATTAACATACGTTATCAGATTTGCGCAATGCAGCTTCACACTACCTTGTTATTATAACACAATATACTGTACATCGTCCCGAACCGTGACCAGAGTCGCGAGACGAGCAGAGCACGCCGCCGACGCCCGCTCAGTACAACCGTCCACCCGCTACTACTGTCGACTGACTACTACCTCTCCCGACTCGCGCTACAATATATATATAACAACTGTTCCTGGCGACTCGCTGCGTGCCACTACTGTCGTCTGGCTGGGTCCAAGCGCCGACTAGCAACGATAAATAAGTCTCTGGTCAGACAGAGATGCTGTCATGCCTCGCCATCGCTCTGGTAATGAATACATACGTGTTGCAGCGTGCGCACCACCGGAACACGCAGTGGCGGAGCCAAAGACTGTGTTGTCGAGGTCGAGTGCGTGCGGGAAGAGAGGCAGCGTCGGCACGGAGATGCAAGCGAGCGAGACGCACGGGGGCTGCGGCGTGGCGCGTTTGCGGTTGGCGCCTTTGGTGGCAACGGCCGGGACAAGCAGCGGTGTATGGTGTGGTGCGGGGCGGACAGGGGCGGCGGTGGACGGGGAGGAGGAGGCGGCGCGACGACGGCATGGGGGCGAAAACGGGACGGGGGACGGGGGATGTTGAGAGGCGTCACGCGCGGACAGGACACAGACACACAGATTGGAAGGGAGGGTGCGCGGTAGTAGTTGGGAATGTGCGTACCGTGCGGGATGGGAGTGGGCGAGGAACACGGTCGTGGCCCCTGTTTTGGGTGCGTGTGATGACGTCGGTGTGTTGTGGGAAGGGAAGGGAGAATAATAGGCTGTGGCGGCGGCGCGTAATGGGCGTAGGCCGAAAAGAGAAAGGAACGTGGGCAGTGTGTTGGCAAGCGTCGGTTCGACTGCGACGTTGATGGGCAGGGCAGGGCAAGGTTAATGGTGGTAGGAGTAGGCGTGTGGGCGCAAAAATCCGCTGCTGCAGGCGGTGCCGTAACCGCCATGGCGGGAAGGAGAGAGGGCCCTAAGAAAGAAAGAAAAGAAAGAAAGAAAGAAAGAAAGAAACAAATAAGAAAAAAAAAAGGAGGGGGGGGGCGAAAGTGGAGAGGCGGTGGTGTGAGAAGGGCGGGGGCGGAAGGAAGGACAAGAGGCGAGGCGACGGCTTGCTTTGTGTATCGGTCGGTCTGGCTATGCTTCGTTTTCTGCAGCAGGGTCGGTGCGCGGCAGTGGGAACGCCTGGCGGCTGGACTGGACGGCCAGCAATGCGGTTGGATGGGCGGCCACAGCACCGCACCTGTGCCCGAGGAGGAGACGCTGGCGGCGGGCCCTGAGGTGAGGCCGGCTGGGGCTGTGGATGTGTAGGTGTGCGCCGCTGCAGCAACAACGAGTAAAACGCGAGAAGAAGGGATGGCGGTAGAGAGAAAAAGGTCGGCACGGCCATTGCGCGATGTGGCGTGTTGTGACGGGGTTTGCTCACTTGCCCCGTTGTGTTGATGCGCAGGCAGACGCGTACAGGGAGACGAGCCCGGTCTGCAGCAGGGTGTGGCCGTGCCGAGTGCAGAGCAGCGGCGGCTCGGTTCGGTTCGGCCCGGCCCGGCGGGCCGCGCTGTTGTCGCGGACGTGAGCGCCCCCTGGCGGGTGGCCGGAGGCGGCGCGGCGTGTTGGACGTGTGGCTGGTGGCAGTGCACAATTTGCGAGTGGCTGGCGGTGTGGTGTGGCGGTTGGCGCGTGGGGCGGCGGAGAGAGAGAGAGAGAGAGAGGAGAGGTATGTGTTGCGGGCGCCCTTTGCTGCGCTGCGTCGTTGCGTGTGCCGTACAGGGCGGGCGCTTGTCGACTGTGTGGGCGGTGTGGTGAATTGGCGGCGTTGTGCCGCGTGTGCCCGGCCGAAGGCGTCGGGAAAAACAGAAGGAAAGGAGAGAGTGTGAGTGGGTCCGGTGTGCGTAGGCCCGTGATGTCGCGTCACGCCGTGTCATGTTTGTGAAACGGCTGCCGGGAGGTGTGGTAGCGAGCCGGTCGGTGTCAGTGCGAAGGGGAATGTGCGTGCGTTTGGCGGTTTCGGTGTGCTTTTTGCGGCGTGAGAGTGGGAATTAGTGGGGCCGGCTGTTGTGTTGGTTCCTTGTGTCTTGTGTCGTGTAGCTTGATGGCAACGTGGAAGGACGCCGGTTTCGTTTCGAGCCTTGCGTGTGGTTGTCGACGTTGACTGGTTGGCGTGTGCCGATGCACGTGCATGTGTGGGTCGCGAGTGCGTTTTTGGCTGGCTGTGTGTGTGTGTTGGGGGGGAAGGGGGAGGCGGTGGTGAAAGTGCAGTCGTTGCCACGGGCGTCGTCGGGTGGGGCTGGGGCTGTGCGTCGTGGCGGAAAGGTGGTAGGTTGCGGGAAGCGAGCCCGTCGTTGACGGTGTCGCGTGAGTGTTGTGAATCGAGTGGGGCGCGGGGCGCGGGGCGCGGGACAGGAGCAGCGTGCCGCTGCGTCGTGGCCGTCAGCAGAGGCTGTGCGTGTGCGTGTCCTTTTTGTGGGCGGTTCGTGCGAGGCGTTTTTTGTTTTTTTTGTTTGTTTTGTTTTGTGTTGCCCTAGTTGTTAGTTTATTTTGTTTGTTTTTTGGTGTTTGTTTGTTATTTTGAGACGACGACTGGTTGGTGGCGTGCGCGCGAAGTGGCGGTGTGCGCCTCCCGTGTCGTTTTTGTGTGTGTGTGTGTGTGTGTGTGTGTGTGTTTGTTTTTTTTTGTTTTTTTTTTCTTTTGTGTGTTTTTTTTTGCACTGGGCCCCGGGGGGGGGGGGGGGGGGGGTGGGTGGGTGCGTGTCGATTGCCGGCTGGCGAAAGGTGCGCCATCGGCGGGGTGGGTCGCCGGCACAAGTAGAGGCGGCGGCGGCGGCGGCGGCGTGTTGTTGTGTGGTGTTTGTTTTGTTCGGCTGTGTCGGCGAGCTGTGTTGCGGTGCGTGTGAATGGTGGTGCAAAAGTGCTGGCGTTGGGGGTGCGACTGCGACGGCGGCGAGCCGCGGGCGCGCATGATAGTGATGTTGTGAACAGCGGCTGTGTACGGTAGTGGTGTTGTTGTAGCACGACGTGCATCCGGGCCGGCGCGGAAAGCGCAGTTGCGGGCGGTTGCCCTTCGGTGCCAGCCATGTCGCGTGAGCGGCGGGTTGCTCTGGTGTCGACACGTGGTGCTCTGGGTTGTTGTGTGGTGCCCTTTGGCCGGTGGGGGTGGTTCGCGTGTGTCTCGTTCGCGCTCGGTATCTGGTCGTGGTCGTGCTGCTCCCCGTCTGTCGGCGGTTTTCGACGTCGTCTGTACGTTTTGTTTGTTTGTTTGCGGCGTGCCTGCCGACGTCGTCCCGTCGCGACCTTTCAACCGAAAGTGTGGCGCCCGAAGGTGAACGAACGTAGCCTGACCTCGGCGCTTTACGCTGAGCGAACCGAACCGAACCTAACCTAACCTGTGGTGAGGTGAGCTCAGCCTGAGCCCCTAACGTCTACGTAAGGAAAGCTGTCCGGCTCACGCCTCACGTTTTTTGAACGCTTTTTAACCTACGTTTGACGCTTCTTAACCTAGCACTGACCCCTTAACCTAACGTGTAACCTAACCTAACCTAACCTAACCTAACCTCTGACGCCTGACGTGTTTGAATGCTTAACCTAAGTTTGACGCTTAACCTAACCCAAGTCCCCTTAACCTAACCCACGTCCACCTAACCTAACCTAACCTAACCTAACCTAGACGTGTAAACGTAATGTGTAACGCGTAACGTGTAAGGTCGGCTGTCGTGTGTGCTGACGGCAGATTGGGTTGGTCTGTAGATTCGGATTGCGGTTTGCCTCGGTCGAGGGGTTGGGTCGGAAGCGGCGAGGGGCGGCGGCGCCTGTTGCGCAGGCGGCGTCCGTTTGCGGCGGGCAATTGTTGAGAAACGGCTGTGAATGTTGGCGGGCGAGAGGAGGAGGACGGCGCGCGATGTGGCCCGACGGCTGCGGGCCGATCGGGAAACGGCGGGAGGGCGACGGAAGGCGATGGGGCGGCGGAGGCGCGTTTGCACGGCCGTCATCGCCGCACGCCTCGGCTCGTGTGGCTGTGGCGCCGGCCGCGCTGGCCGGGCTGCCGCGGCGACGGTGTGGGAGTTTTGCCGAAGGTTTGGCCATTGTGGCGGGTCGTCGGCTGGGGCTGTGGGGGCGGCATTTGGGCGGGGGCGGCGATTCTCGGCGGGCCGACCCAGGCTGTAGCGCGCGGTAGCTGCAGTTTGGCCGTGGTTTGCGGCGCTGCCGTGGCGACTGGTTGGCGACTGTGGTGTGGCTGTGTGTAGCCCCATCCTCGGTGGTTTGAAAGGCGCGGGCGGTTGTGGCGCAGGTTTGGGGCTGCTCCGCACAGGCTGTCGGACGTTGGGCGGTAGCAAGCGCGGGAGGCGCGGCGCGGCGGCGCGCAGAGTGGCGGCCGCTCTCTCGGCCGTCCGCGCCCGCCCGCGACACTGGCTGGGCCCTTGTGATTCTCTGCTCTGCTGTGCTGTGCTTGCGTGCCTGCCGTCCCGCTCGCTCTCGCTCTCGCTCTCGCTGTGTGTTACGCGCGTCGTCGAAATGGCAGATCAGGCGGCTACGAACGAGACTGCTGCGGCACCCGCCGCCACCGGCACTACGAAGAAGGCCAAGTCTGCGTCGTCTGCGAAGAAGCCGCGCGCCAAGCCTGCGCACCCGCGCACCTCTGAGATGGTGACGGCCGCCATCAAGAGTCTGAAGGAGCGCGGCGGGTCGTCGCTGCAGGCGATCAAGAAGTACATTGCCGCGCACTACAAGCTGGACGCGGAGAAGCTGGCGCCGTTTATCAAGAAGTACCTCAAGTCGGCCGTCGTGGCGGGCGAGCTGGTGCAGACGAAGGGGAAGGGCGCGTCCGGCTCGTTCAAGCTTGCCGGCGCCGGCGGCGGGGGGGCGGCCGAGGGCGGCAAGGCTCGTGCTGGCGGTGCCAAGAAGAAGCGCGCCGCTCCGGCCAGCAAGGAGAAGAAGGGCGCCCGTGCGGCCGGCGCAAAGAAGGCTGGTGGCGTGAAGGCGGCGACCGGTCGGAAGGCGGGCGCCGCCAAGAAGGCGTCTGCGGCGTCGGCCGCTCCCGCGGGTGCGAAGAAGGCGGCTGCGGCCAAGCCGGCCAAGGCCAAGTCGCCGTCGAAGGCGAAGAAGGCCGCCAAGGTTCCGACGAAGAAGCCGAAGGCGCCGCGCCCGAAGAAGGCGACGACGCCGTCTAAGGCGAAGGCTTCGCCCAAGAAGAAGAAGTAGAGTAGAGGAGAAAGAGATGGGAAAGGAAGGGTTTGGCGCTTGGCTCCGTCGTCCCCACCCCCCGTCGTCGTCTAGTGGCGCGCAAGAGACGCGCGGCCCAAAACGGCCCTTCTCAGGGCCATCAAAGCACGTCGGGGAAGGTTTTGATTGTCGTGTTGCGTTTGGTGTGGGTGTCTGTCTGTATGCCCGTGGGGATGCTGTTTGCGTGCCGTGGTGGTTGGATTGCGGGGGTCGGTGGCGGGTGTGGGCGGCGGTAGCGGTGGTGGTGGTGGTGTTGTTGTTGTTGTTGAGTGTCGCCGTGCTTTTGGCGGCGGCCGACGGTTGGTTTTTCTGTCACGTTGTTTTTTGAATACGTTGGTTGGGCTTGCCTGCGTTCAGTTCTTCTCGGATGTCTTGTCTCGTCGTGTCCGGTCTTTGTTTGTTTCTTTGTGTGTGTTATGTTTTGCAACGGGGGGGCACGTTGAGATGTGGAAGGAGTCGGCGGGGATTTCGGTGGCGTGTAGAGCGCGCCTGCCTGGCCGTTGGTGCGGGTTTTGTTTTCGAAACGAAAGCGGCGGCCGGCCAGCCACCCGTGCGGTGTGACGTCGGCCGTTGGGTATTGTGCGCTTTGAGCGGCCGGGGAGGGATGATGTGCGATTGTTGCGCGCTGCTAGCAGGCAGGCAGGCAGAGTGAGCGGGTGTGGCGGACGGACGGGAAGTGGTGGTTTTTTTTTGTGTGGTTGTGGGGCGAGAGGCAGGCGACCGACAAAGTTTGCTCGCGACGGAGAGATGTTAGTGGCCCTGAAAAGGGCCGTTTTTGTTTGTGCGGTGCGGTGCCGCGGCGCGGTTTAGGCGCGCTCGCCGCGGATGCGGCGCGCGAGCTGGATGTCCTTGGGCATGATGGTGACGCGCTTGGCGTGGATTGCGCACAGGTTGGTGTCTTCGAAGAGGCCGACGAGGTAGGCCTCGCTGGCCTCCTGCAGGGCCATGACTGCGGAGCTCTGGAAGCGCAGGTCGGTCTTGAAGTCCTGGGCGATCTCGCGCACTAGGCGCTGGAATGGCAGCTTGCGGATGAGCAGCTCTGTGCTCTTCTGGTAGCGCCTGATTTCTCGCAGGGCGACGGTGCCCGGCCTGTAGCGGTGGGGCTTCTTGACGCCTCCGGTGGCGGGCGCGCTCTTCCTCGCCGCCTTGGTGGCGAGCTGTTTGCGCGGCGCCTTTCCGCCGGTGGACTTGCGGGCCGTTTGCTTTGTGCGGGCCATGGCGGTAGCGGTAGCGGTAGCGGTAGCGGAGCGGCGTGCGTGGAGGTGAGGTGCGGCGCGGCGTCCGGTGCTGCCTTGACAACGGGCCCGCGCACTCACTCACTTTTCCTAACGAGCGGTCCTTGCTCGTGGTCTGGCAGGGTGAGCGTCTATCGCTATTCCTGCAGAACATGACTTTCTGACTTAAGAGAACTGTCTTACTTTTGAACCGGCCTTACGGATGCATGGCACCCTTTGACTGTTACGAGATTTTAGTCTCGCAACAGGTCAGGCCAACGTGTCGTCGGCCTGTGGTGGATGTTTTGGCCCAGTGCCTGTACGAGCCTGTTCTGTGACCTATTGGTCTCCTGGTAGAACTGTCGTGCCGTCTGGCGAAATCTTTCCTTGAGCAGCGGAATCCCGGTCTGCTCGTGTAATCGGGCTGTCGGGTAGCGCCATGGCAACCGGAGGGCGAGCCGAAGTGCCCGGTTCTGAACCCTCTGGAGCTCGGCAATGTGAGTCTCGGCTGCGTTGCCCCACACCACGGCTGCGTACTCCAGCACTGGACGGACCAGTGTTAAGTACAGGGTGATGCCGTGGCGGGGGGGAAGCGTCGAGGTCGGGTTAAGTAGAGGGTATAGGGTCCGTAGACGTCCTATAGCCCTACCCTTTGTATCCTGGATGTGAGGGCGAAACGTCAGCCTCTGATCGAGGGTAACCCCGAGGTATCGAGCTGTCTTGCACCACGGGACGGGGCCTCCCGCGATCGTGACCGGCTCGAGATCAGGTGGAAGCAGTCGTTTGGTGAACACGACTGCTTGACTTTTTGCGGCATTGAATTTGAGCCTCCATTTTGTGGACCACCTTCCAAGCTCTTCGCAACCAAGCTGGAGTCGGCGCCTCATTTCATGAACGTTCATGCTGCGGACGAGTAGCGCCGTATCGTCGGCATATAGCGCCAGCGACACTTGCGCCACTCGTGGAGCGTCAGCAGTGTAGAGGGAGTACAGCAGAGGTCCGAGTACGGACCCCTGTGGCACTCCAGCCCGAATTGGGCGTTGGGTGGACGTTCCCTCCTCCAAGCGCACGTGGAAAGTGCGGTTTTCCAGATACGACTTGAGTAACACCGCGTGAGGCGTCGGGACCCCGTGCACAAAAAGTTTGTACACGAGGCCGTCGTGCCACACCGAGTCGAATGCCCTGGAGACATCCAGGAACACCGCCCCTAGGTATTCCCGGGTTTCCAGGGCTCGCATGGCCTCCTCCACGAGTCGCAAGAGTTGGTGTGCGGTGGAGTGGCCTTTGCGAAAACCGAATTGCTCATCTGGTAGCAGGTGTTCGGCTTCCACGTGCCTGATGAGCCGCTTTGCATATATGCGCTCGAAAACTTTAGACAGCGTGGGCAGAAGGCTCACGGGACGGTAGGATGCCGCTTGTCTGGGGTCCTTGTCTGCTTTGGGGATTGCTACCACTTCCGCATGCTTCCACGCGGAAGGGTAGATCCCCGTACGCAGGATCATATTGAATATGTCGGTCACGCTCTGGTGGGCCCCCGCTGGAAGATTGCGCAAGAGGATGCCGACAATGCCGTCATCCCCTCCCGCCTTTTTGGGGCTGAGTGTCCGCAGCTGCTCGGCCACTTCTTCCACCGATATCGGTTCGATTTCATCTCCCTCTTCCCTGGCTGCCAGGAAGGTGGGCAGTTGCGTTTGAACTAGGCGGACGTGCTCCACGTCCACAACGTCTTCCATTGGGGTGAAAGACGCTGCGAAGTGGTCAGCCAGCACGTTCGCCTTTTCATCTGGGTGGCTGATAACGTCGTGTCCTACCTGGATAGGTGGGACGCGACGCCGACGTCTCAGGAACGACTTTGCAACGCGCCACGCATTGCCGTCTGCAGGGTCTAGTGTTGCCACTAGGTCTGCCCATTCCCTATTGCGGTTTGCCTCCACCGCTGCCTTTATCTCGCGGCGCATGTGATTTAGGCGGGCTTTGGTGCGAGGCTGTCGTGTCAACTGCCATTCTCTAAACAGTCGGTTTTTCTCCCTGATCGTCTCCCTGATTTCTGGCGGGAGGACGGGCCCGCGCGCCTCCGTGCTGCGCTTATATGCCCTCGGTTGCGCGTGGTGGGGGGAGGGCGGGCCAGAGTCTATATAGGGGGGCGGCGGGCGCGCTGGGCGCAGACCGTAGCCGACTCGCCAGCCGCTGCAGCTGCTGTTTGTGCACGTTTTGCTTTGCCCGAGGAAGGAAGGATGACAGGCCGCGGCAAGGGAGGAAAGGGGCTCGGCAAGGGTGGCGCCAAGCGGCACCGCAAGGTGTTGCGCGACAACATCCAGGGCATCACGAAGCCCGCCATCCGCCGCCTGGCTCGCAGGGGCGGCGTGAAGCGCATCTCTGGTCTGATCTACGAGGAGACCCGCGGGGTGCTGAAGGTGTTCCTGGAGAACGTGATCCGCGACGCGGTGACGTACACTGAGCACGCCAAGCGCAAGACTGTGACGGCCATGGACGTGGTGTACGCCCTGAAGAGGCAGGGGCGCACCCTGTACGGTTTCGGCGGTTAGGCTGCGTCGCAGCGGGCGCTGGCCTTCCCGCGGCCGTGCTCGTGGGTGGGAGAGACTAGAAAACGGCCCTTTTCAGGGCCACCACACTGTTCGGAAGTTGAAAAGTGCGAAAGAGTCTGTGTTGTTGCTGCGTGTGTTGTTTGTTTGTTTGTTTCTTTCCGTTTGAGCGACGTGATGTGACTGGGAGGGGAGAAGGAAAGGAAACGTGTCATGTGGCTGGCTGTGTGTGTGTGTGTGAGAGTGGAGCTGCTTCGTTTGTGTTTGTTATTGTGTGTCTTTGTATCGATCGCGATGGAGATGGCGGGCTGTGTGTTGTTGTGCGAGAGGCGGTGATTATTTGCTTGCTTGCGTGGTTTGGCTCTGTGTGTTTGCGGCGGCGTTGGGGTTTCCGAGGCAAGGCGTGTTGGGCATAGGCGGCCGGATCAGCTGTTTGTTTCGTCCGTGTCGACGGCCGTTGCGCGCGGGAGTGGAGGGCGGTGTGTCGACACGCCTCCCTTTAACAATGGTCATTATTGCTGCCGTTGTCGTTTGGAAGGCGACTGCGACCGTGCAAAAAAAAATGTGTGTGTTGGGCCACACGGGCTGTGTGGACGACAAGATGGCGGACGCGCGCCGCCGGCGGCGGCTGTGCTGTGAAAGTGCAAGGTTAAAACAAAACAAAACAAGGTGCGGCGAGGACGACTGAAATTTTGCTTTGGACGTAGGTTTGTGTGGTGGCCCTGAAAAGGGCCGATTGTTGTGGGCCGAGCCGAGCCGAGCCGGCAAAGCGCGTTGCGTGCAGGGGAGCACGCGGCGCTGCGATTGCCTGGCCTCCTTTAGGCCTTCTTCTCGGTCTTCTTTGGCAGCAGGACGGCCTGGATGTTGGGCAGGACACCACCCTGTGCGATGGTGACGCCCGACAGGAGCTTGTTGAGCTCCTCGTCGTTGCGGATGGCAAGCTGCAGGTGGCGCGGGATGATGCGCGTCTTCTTGTTGTCGCGGGCCGCGTTTCCGGCCAGCTCGAGCACCTCAGCCGCGAGGTACTCCATGACGGCGGCGAGGTAGACGGGCGCCCCGGCGCCGACGCGCTCTGCGTAGTTTCCCTTGCGCAGGAGGCGGTGGATTCTGCCGACCGGGAACTGGAGCCCAGCCCTGCTTGAGCGGGACTTTGACTTGCCCTTGACTTTGCCTCCCTTTCCGCGTCCGGACATGGCGATGGGCTAGCGACGGTGCACACGAAACGGAAACGAAAACGACCGGTGCGAGCGGCAGCGAGTCGAGCAGCGGAGTGCGTGCCGGCGCAGCCGGGGTGGGGGTGCTTTATGGGCTCGGGTGCGGCGGCCGGTTGCGCGCGCGCCCCATTGGTCGGCGGCCGCAACAGGGCGAGCTGGTAAAGGTGCGGCGGCCGGAACTGTCCCCTACAAACTCCTGCAAATAAATTCCCAATTGGGAGAAAACCCCCCCCCTTCCTTGCACCCCAGCAAACAATAATAAACAGAGCCAAAGCAGAATAACCAAACCAAATGGCTGAAAAGAGCATCGCGCGCTCTCAAGCAGCCCGCCCTTCTCCATCTGAGAAGGGAATGAAAAGTGCAAAAAAAAAAAAAAAAAAAAAAAAAAAAAAAAAAAAAATGGCGGCGGGTGCCACTGTGTGGGGAGACGCTGACTAGAGCGGAGCGCTTGCTACTGGTGTTGCTGCTGCCGTACGTTCGTTCGAGATGCCGCCCAAGACTAGCGGGAAGGCCGCCAAGAAGGCTGGCAAGGCGCAGAAGAACATTTCGAAGGGCGACAAGAAGAAGAAGCGCAAGAGGAAGGAGAGCTATGCCATCTACATCTACAAGGTGCTGAAGCAGGTGCACCCTGACACGGGCATCTCGTCGAAGGCGATGAGCATCATGAACAGCTTCGTGAACGACATTTTCGAGCGCATTGCGGCCGAGGCTTCTCGCCTGGCGCACTACAACAAGCGCTCGACCATCACGTCCCGCGAGATCCAGACCGCTGTGCGGCTGTTGCTGCCTGGCGAGCTGGCCAAGCACGCCGTGAGCGAGGGCACGAAGGCGGTGACCAAGTACACGAGCTCCAAGTAAGGAGGTGGCTCTGGAATGGAAGGAAGGATGGAGAAGGCTCCTCCGTTGCGAGAGCGGCAAAACGGCCCTTTTCAGGGCCACCAACGTGCCTTTGCGGGAAGGGCGGAATTGTTGTTGTTGTTGTTGTTGTTGTTTTGTGGACGGCTGTGATGTGTGCACTTTGATTGTGGGTGGGGGGGTCCGCGTCAAAGCGTTGTTGCGGGGTACGGCCACGAGGTTGGTCGCCGTGGCGTGGAATGGTGGCACGCCTCGTTGGCGTTGTGTCACCGTAACGACGGCCGTCTGCGGGTTTGGTTTGCACATCACACATGGCGAGGGTGAGATGTGAAATGTTTTGCCGCCCACTATTCCCTTTGCTGTACGCCGAGTTGACAATGGTGCGACGTAACTGCAGCGTGGAGGTGTGTGGAGTGACGTTGAAATGAACGTGCCATTAAGACGCATTGTTGTTGTATTGTACTGTACGTGTACGGCGACACGCACGATGATGTACCATTCGACTCTGATTTTTGATAGCCGTGTCTGACTGATTGCGTACGACGCACGCACACCGATGTCGTCATTCGAGATGCACGCGTGTCCAGTGCAGTACAGTAAGCGCGACGCTAGACGACGGCGGCGGCGGCGGCGGCGGTCGTTTTTGGCGAATGTCTGTACACGTGTTTGTCTGTGTCCATCCGGTATGTATTTGTTTGTTTGACATAGTTTTGTGTGTCGGTGACGTGGTCCGATCCGTCGCCCCCTGAGTAACTGTCGATCGGCGCGATAGACCGGCGTCACGCAACTGAACCGAAGTCTTGGGCACACCCGTCATACTGTTGTACACCGTCGCGCCGAGAACGGTAACGAAAGGTTGACTTTGATCGGTCGAATGTCTGGGCAGAACGTGAGGAATGAGGCAAGAGTGCAGGAGGAACGGACAGAGGGGGGGCAAAAAGAGAGAGGAAGGGAAAAAGGGAGAAACGCATTCGTAGAGCAACGGAACGGTCCCGTGTCGGAGGCGTATGGGAGCCGCACTGAAATGCGTTTAACGGCGGCGCGGCTGCAAGTGTCTGCCGTGGTGAACGTTACCTTTGACGGCTGCATTGGGCTTTTGCCTTTGCTTTTTGCTTTCGCTTTCCCGGATGTACGTAACGTTTGTTGATATGGTTCTGAGGAAGAGTGTATGACAGTGCCGTGCCGTGCCGTCCATGTTCGTGTGCCCTCCCATTGTGTGTATGCTATTGTCTGTGTACTTGAATGATGTATGTAGGTGTTTAGTGGACATGTTTTACCAGTGGGGGGGAAATGGATCGTCGATAGTTGCCGTCACTCTGTCACGGCCGAGATGACGCACCCTCCCTACAGAAAGGTGTCGAGAAAGTGTGTGTGTGTGTTTTTAGCGAATTGCGTCCGTGAATTGGCAGTGTTTGGAGGTGGGCGTGCCCTGCATGTGGCCCGGAAGGCTGTTCGTTTGGCGGTAGTGTTGTGTGGACAGGGGAGGGGCATGCGTAACGCTGCTGGCATGGCATTCGGGAGATGGGAGGGGGCAAACGAGGAGCGGCGGCCAAAGACGGGACGGGGAGGGGCGCGGTGTGGGTGGCTTGCGCCTGTGCTCGGCGTTGTGGTTTGTGCAAAAGAGGAGGAGAAAAACAATGAGGTGCCAGGGAGGGGAGCGTTGTTGTGTTGTGGTTGTCGCGTCAGTGAACGTGGCGAGACGGACGGATGCGCGGAGGGGCGGGGGCGGGGGCGGGGGCGGCGCATTTCGCCGGTGCCGTGCCATGCCTGAAAGCCGCGTGGTCGCTGTGTTGTTGGTGGCGTGGGGGCGAGGAGAGTACCGTACGGGTGTGCTTGTGCGCCGGAAATGGCACACTGCGCCTGCCCGTCTTGGAGGCTGATGGCTGTGGTGTGGAAATGGGGCGCGGTGATGTTGAAGCAGTTGAAGAACAGAAAAAGAAACCAAAAACGTAAGGGGGAGGCCATGGCGTGATGCGGCGGCGGTGGTGAGAGCGGGAAAAACAAAACAACAAAAAAAGAAGGGAAAACAACAAGAAACAAAAAAAAGAAAACAAAAAGTCTATCAAGATTAAAATGTAAATGGAAATGGACCCAGGTATAACCTCCCCGCACAAATAGCAGAGGGTCCGATGATAATAAAAATGTGCCAGAATGTTAACGTCCCTACAAAACAAACCCAACGATAAGTAACAGTGCAACAGACATAATGAAACGTGATACATTGTATGAGGGCAGCAGCGTTGACCTTTGGCCCTGTATTCAGAATAAAAAGAGCCAAAGATCGTTACCCCAATGAAAAAAGACACACACACAAAAAAAACAAACAAAAAAGTGCATTTATATCTGCTCCTCAATTGTAGATACCCCTTACACAGCTGTGTGCAATGAATGAGTGCTGGCTGGTAATTAATTGCACTCCTTGGAGGGAAATGCCATAGGAAGTAGTCTTTAAAAAGTGAATGTTTTTCTTTAAAAAAAAAAAAAAAAAGTTACTTGAGAAAAAACGTAATATTGGGGCATTTGTTGTTGAACAAAATAAGTACAATTAACATACGTTATCAGATTTGCGCAATGCAGCTTCACACTACCTTGTTATTATAACACAATATACTGTACATCGTCCCGAACCGTGACCAGAGTCGCGAGACGAGCAGAGCACGCCGCCGACGCCCGCTCAGTACAACCGTCCACCCGCTACTACTGTCGACTGACTACTACCTCTCCCGACTCGCGCTACAATATATATATAACAACTGTTCCTGGCGACTCGCTGCGTGCCACTACTGTCGTCTGGCTGGGTCCAAGCGCCGACTAGCAACGATAAATAAGTCTCTGGTCAGACAGAGATGCTGTCATGCCTCGCCATCGCTCTGGTAATGAATACATACGTGTTGCAGCGTGCGCACCACCGGAACACGCAGTGGCGGAGCCAAAGACTGTGTTGTCGAGGTCGAGTGCGTGCGGGAAGAGAGGCAGCGTCGGCACGGAGATGCAAGCGAGCGAGACGCACGGGGGCTGCGGCGTGGCGCGTTTGCGGTTGGCGCCTTTGGTGGCAACGGCCGGGACAAGCAGCGGTGTATGGTGTGGTGCGGGGCGGACAGGGGCGGCGGTGGACGGGGAGGAGGAGGCGGCGCGACGACGGCATGGGGGCGAAAACGGGACGGGGGACGGGGGATGTTGAGAGGCGTCACGCGCGGACAGGACACAGACACACAGATTGGAAGGGAGGGTGCGCGGTAGTAGTTGGGAATGTGCGTACCGTGCGGGATGGGAGTGGGCGAGGAACACGGTCGTGGCCCCTGTTTTGGGTGCGTGTGATGACGTCGGTGTGTTGTGGGAAGGGAAGGGAGAATAATAGGCTGTGGCGGCGGCGCGTAATGGGCGTAGGCCGAAAAGAGAAAGGAACGTGGGCAGTGTGTTGGCAAGCGTCGGTTCGACTGCGACGTTGATGGGCAGGGCAGGGCAAGGTTAATGGTGGTAGGAGTAGGCGTGTGGGCGCAAAAATCCGCTGCTGCAGGCGGTGCCGTAACCGCCATGGCGGGAAGGAGAGAGGGCCCTAAGAAAGAAAGAAAAGAAAGAAAGAAAGAAAGAAAGAAACAAATAAGAAAAAAAAAAGGAGGGGGGGGCGAAAGTGGAGAGGCGGTGGTGTGAGAAGGGCGGGGGCGGAAGGAAGGACAAGAGGCGAGGCGACGGCTTGCTTTGTGTATCGGTCGGTCTGGCTATGCTTCGTTTTCTGCAGCAGGGTCGGTGCGCGGCAGTGGGAACGCCTGGCGGCTGGACTGGACGGCCAGCAATGCGGTTGGATGGGCGGCCACAGCACCGCACCTGTGCCCGAGGAGGAGACGCTGGCGGCGGGCCCTGAGGTGAGGCCGGCTGGGGCTGTGGATGTGTAGGTGTGCGCCGCTGCAGCAACAACGAGTAAAACGCGAGAAGAAGGGATGGCGGTAGAGAGAAAAAGGTCGGCACGGCCATTGCGCGATGTGGCGTGTTGTGACGGGGTTTGCTCACTTGCCCCGTTGTGTTGATGCGCAGGCAGACGCGTACAGGGAGACGAGCCCGGTCTGCAGCAGGGTGTGGCCGTGCCGAGTGCAGAGCAGCGGCGGCTCGGTTCGGTTCGGCCCGGCCCGGCGGGCCGCGCTGTTGTCGCGGACGTGAGCGCCCCCTGGCGGGTGGCCGGAGGCGGCGCGGCGTGTTGGACGTGTGGCTGGTGGCAGTGCACAATTTGCGAGTGGCTGGCGGTGTGGTGTGGCGGTTGGCGCGTGGGGCGGCGGAGAGAGAGAGAGAGAGAGAGAGGAGAGGTATGTGTTGCGGGCGCCCTTTGCTGCGCTGCGTCGTTGCGTGTGCCGTACAGGGCGGGCGCTTGTCGACTGTGTGGGCGGTGTGGTGAATTGGCGGCGTTGTGCCGCGTGTGCCCGGCCGAAGGCGTCGGGAAAAACAGAAGGAAAGGAGAGAGTGTGAGTGGGTCCGGTGTGCGTAGGCCCGTGATGTCGCGTCACGCCGTGTCATGTTTGTGAAACGGCTGCCGGGAGGTGTGGTAGCGAGCCGGTCGGTGTCAGTGCGAAGGGGAATGTGCGTGCGTTTGGCGGTTTCGGTGTGCTTTTTGCGGCGTGAGAGTGGGAATTAGTGGGGCCGGCTGTTGTGTTGGTTCCTTGTGTCTTGTGTCGTGTAGCTTGATGGCAACGTGGAAGGACGCCGGTTTCGTTTCGAGCCTTGCGTGTGGTTGTCGACGTTGACTGGTTGGCGTGTGCCGATGCACGTGCATGTGTGGGTCGCGAGTGCGTTTTTGGCTGGCTGTGTGTGTGTGTTGGGGGGGAAGGGGGAGGCGGTGGTGAAAGTGCAGTCGTTGCCACGGGCGTCGTCGGGTGGGGCTGGGGCTGTGCGTCGTGGCGGAAAGGTGGTAGGTTGCGGGAAGCGAGCCCGTCGTTGACGGTGTCGCGTGAGTGTTGTGAATCGAGTGGGGCGCGGGGCGCGGGGCGCGGGGCGCGGGACAGGAGCAGCGTGCCGCTGCGTCGTGGCCGTCAGCAGAGGCTGTGCGTGTGCGTGTCCTTTTTGTGGGCGGTTCGTGCGAGGCGTTTTTTGTTTTTTTTGTTTGTTTTGTTTTGTGTTGCCCTAGTTGTTAGTTTATTTTGTTTGTTTTTTGGTGTTTGTTTGTTATTTTGAGACGACGACTGGTTGGTGGCGTGCGCGCGAAGTGGCGGTGTGCGCCTCCCGTGTCGTTTTTGTGTGTGTGTGTGTGTGTGTGTGTGTGTGTTTGTTTTTTTTTGTTTTTTTTTTCTTTTGTGTGTTTTTTTTTGCACTGGGCCCCGGGGGGGGGGGGGGGGGTGGGTGGGTGCGTGTCGATTGCCGGCTGGCGAAAGGTGCGCCATCGGCGGGGTGGGTCGCCGGCACAAGTAGAGGCGGCGGCGGCGGCGGCGGCGTGTTGTTGTGTGGTGTTTGTTTTGTTCGGCTGTGTCGGCGAGCTGTGTTGCGGTGCGTGTGAATGGTGGTGCAAAAGTGCTGGCGTTGGGGGTGCGACTGCGACGGCGGCGAGCCGCGGGCGCGCATGATAGTGATGTTGTGAACAGCGGCTGTGTACGGTAGTGGTGTTGTTGTAGCACGACGTGCATCCGGGCCGGCGCGGAAAGCGCAGTTGCGGGCGGTTGCCCTTCGGTGCCAGCCATGTCGCGTGAGCGGCGGGTTGCTCTGGTGTCGACACGTGGTGCTCTGGGTTGTTGTGTGGTGCCCTTTGGCCGGTGGGGGTGGTTCGCGTGTGTCTCGTTCGCGCTCGGTATCTGGTCGTGGTCGTGCTGCTCCCCGTCTGTCGGCGGTTTTCGACGTCGTCTGTACGTTTTGTTTGTTTGTTTGCGGCGTGCCTGCCGACGTCGTCCCGTCGCGACCTTTCAACCGAAAGTGTGGCGCCCGAAGGTGAACGAACGTAGCCTGACCTCGGCGCTTTACGCTGAGCGAACCGAACCGAACCTAACCTAACCTGTGGTGAGGTGAGCTCAGCCTGAGCCCCTAACGTCTACGTAAGGAAAGCTGTCCGGCTCACGCCTCACGTTTTTTGAACGCTTTTTAACCTACGTTTGACGCTTCTTAACCTAGCACTGACCCCTTAACCTAACGTGTAACCTAACCTAACCTAACCTAACCTAACCTCTGACGCCTGACGTGTTTGAATGCTTAACCTAAGTTTGACGCTTAACCTAACCCAAGTCCCCTTAACCTAACCCACGTCCACCTAACCTAACCTAACCTAACCTAACCTAGACGTGTAAACGTAATGTGTAACGCGTAACGTGTAAGGTCGGCTGTCGTGTGTGCTGACGGCAGATTGGGTTGGTCTGTAGATTCGGATTGCGGTTTGCCTCGGTCGAGGGGTTGGGTCGGAAGCGGCGAGGGGCGGCGGCGCCTGTTGCGCAGGCGGCGTCCGTTTGCGGCGGGCAATTGTTGAGAAACGGCTGTGAATGTTGGCGGGCGAGAGGAGGAGGACGGCGCGCGATGTGGCCCGACGGCTGCGGGCCGATCGGGAAACGGCGGGAGGGCGACGGAAGGCGATGGGGCGGCGGAGGCGCGTTTGCACGGCCGTCATCGCCGCACGCCTCGGCTCGTGTGGCTGTGGCGCCGGCCGCGCTGGCCGGGCTGCCGCGGCGACGGTGTGGGAGTTTTGCCGAAGGTTTGGCCATTGTGGCGGGTCGTCGGCTGGGGCTGTGGGGGCGGCATTTGGGCGGGGGCGGCGATTCTCGGCGGGCCGACCCAGGCTGTAGCGCGCGGTAGCTGCAGTTTGGCCGTGGTTTGCGGCGCTGCCGTGGCGACTGGTTGGCGACTGTGGTGTGGCTGTGTGTAGCCCCATCCTCGGTGGTTTGAAAGGCGCGGGCGGTTGTGGCGCAGGTTTGGGGCTGCTCCGCACAGGCTGTCGGACGTTGGGCGGTAGCAAGCGCGGGAGGCGCGGCGCGGCGGCGCGCAGAGTGGCGGCCGCTCTCTCGGCCGTCCGCGCCCGCCCGCGACACTGGCTGGGCCCTTGTGATTCTCTGCTCTGCTGTGCTGTGCTTGCGTGCCTGCCGTCCCGCTCGCTCTCGCTCTCGCTCTCGCTGTGTGTTACGCGCGTCGTCGAAATGGCAGATCAGGCGGCTACGAACGAGACTGCTGCGGCACCCGCCGCCACCGGCACTACGAAGAAGGCCAAGTCTGCGTCGTCTGCGAAGAAGCCGCGCGCCAAGCCTGCGCACCCGCGCACCTCTGAGATGGTGACGGCCGCCATCAAGAGTCTGAAGGAGCGCGGCGGGTCGTCGCTGCAGGCGATCAAGAAGTACATTGCCGCGCACTACAAGCTGGACGCGGAGAAGCTGGCGCCGTTTATCAAGAAGTACCTCAAGTCGGCCGTCGTGGCGGGCGAGCTGGTGCAGACGAAGGGGAAGGGCGCGTCCGGCTCGTTCAAGCTTGCCGGCGCCGGCGGCGGGGGGGCGGCCGAGGGCGGCAAGGCTCGTGCTGGCGGTGCCAAGAAGAAGCGCGCCGCTCCGGCCAGCAAGGAGAAGAAGGGCGCCCGTGCGGCCGGCGCAAAGAAGGCTGGTGGCGTGAAGGCGGCGACCGGTCGGAAGGCGGGCGCCGCCAAGAAGGCGTCTGCGGCGTCGGCCGCTCCCGCGGGTGCGAAGAAGGCGGCTGCGGCCAAGCCGGCCAAGGCCAAGTCGCCGTCGAAGGCGAAGAAGGCCGCCAAGGTTCCGACGAAGAAGCCGAAGGCGCCGCGCCCGAAGAAGGCGACGACGCCGTCTAAGGCGAAGGCTTCGCCCAAGAAGAAGAAGTAGAGTAGAGGAGAAAGAGATGGGAAAGGAAGGGTTTGGCGCTTGGCTCCGTCGTCCCCACCCCCCGTCGTCGTCTAGTGGCGCGCAAGAGACGCGCGGCCCAAAACGGCCCTTCTCAGGGCCATCAAAGCACGTCGGGGAAGGTTTTGATTGTCGTGTTGCGTTTGGTGTGGGTGTCTGTCTGTATGCCCGTGGGGATGCTGTTTGCGTGCCGTGGTGGTTGGATTGCGGGGGTCGGTGGCGGGTGTGGGCGGCGGTAGCGGTGGTGGTGGTGGTGTTGTTGTTGTTGTTGAGTGTCGCCGTGCTTTTGGCGGCGGCCGACGGTTGGTTTTTCTGTCACGTTGTTTTTTGAATACGTTGGTTGGGCTTGCCTGCGTTCAGTTCTTCTCGGATGTCTTGTCTCGTCGTGTCCGGTCTTTGTTTGTTTCTTTGTGTGTGTTATGTTTTGCAACGGGGGGGCACGTTGAGATGTGGAAGGAGTCGGCGGGGATTTCGGTGGCGTGTAGAGCGCGCCTGCCTGGCCGTTGGTGCGGGTTTTGTTTTCGAAACGAAAGCGGCGGCCGGCCAGCCACCCGTGCGGTGTGACGTCGGCCGTTGGGTATTGTGCGCTTTGAGCGGCCGGGGAGGGATGATGTGCGATTGTTGCGCGCTGCTAGCAGGCAGGCAGGCAGAGTGAGCGGGTGTGGCGGACGGACGGGAAGTGGTGGTTTTTTTTTTGTGTGGTTGTGGGGCGAGAGGCAGGCGACCGACAAAGTTTGCTCGCGACGGAGAGATGTTAGTGGCCCTGAAAAGGGCCGTTTTTGTTTGTGCGGTGCGGTGCCGCGGCGCGGTTTAGGCGCGCTCGCCGCGGATGCGGCGCGCGAGCTGGATGTCCTTGGGCATGATGGTGACGCGCTTGGCGTGGATTGCGCACAGGTTGGTGTCTTCGAAGAGGCCGACGAGGTAGGCCTCGCTGGCCTCCTGCAGGGCCATGACTGCGGAGCTCTGGAAGCGCAGGTCGGTCTTGAAGTCCTGGGCGATCTCGCGCACTAGGCGCTGGAATGGCAGCTTGCGGATGAGCAGCTCTGTGCTCTTCTGGTAGCGCCTGATTTCTCGCAGGGCGACGGTGCCCGGCCTGTAGCGGTGGGGCTTCTTGACGCCTCCGGTGGCGGGCGCGCTCTTCCTCGCCGCCTTGGTGGCGAGCTGTTTGCGCGGCGCCTTTCCGCCGGTGGACTTGCGGGCCGTTTGCTTTGTGCGGGCCATGGCGGTAGCGGTAGCGGTAGCGGTAGCGGTAGCGGAGCGGCGTGCGTGGAGGTGAGGTGCGGCGCGGCGTCCGGTGCTGCCTTGACAACGGGCCCGCGCGCCTCCGTGCTGCGCTTATATGCCCTCGGTTGCGCGTGGTGGGGGGAGGGCGGGCCAGAGTCTATATAGGGGGGCGGCGGGCGCGCTGGGCGCAGACCGTAGCCGACTCGCCAGCCGCTGCAGCTGCTGTTTGTGCACGTTTTGCTTTGCCCGAGGAAGGAAGGATGACAGGCCGCGGCAAGGGAGGAAAGGGGCTCGGCAAGGGTGGCGCCAAGCGGCACCGCAAGGTGTTGCGCGACAACATCCAGGGCAATCAACGTACACAGAAGCCGTCCACACCTATTCTACGCGCTGGGATCGTTGCATGACTGTGAATCGCAGTTATGTATACACTACTGGTCATTAAAATTGCTACACCACGAAGATGACGTACTACAGGCGCGAAATTTAACCGACAGGAAGAAGATGCTGTGATATGCAAATGATTAACGCCCTGAAGAGGCAGGGGCGCACCCTGTACGGTTTCGGCGGTTAGGCTGCGTCGCAGCGGGCGCTGGCCTTCCCGCGGCCGTGCTCGTGGGTGGGAGAGACTAGAAAACGGCCCTTTTCAGGGCCACCACACTGTTCGGAAGTTGAAAAGTGCGAAAGAGTCTGTGTTGTTGCTGCGTGTGTTGTTTGTTTGTTTGTTTCTTTCCGTTTGAGCGACGTGATGTGACTGGGAGGGGAGAAGGAAAGGAAACGTGTCATGTGGCTGGCTGTGTGTGTGTGTGTGAGAGTGGAGCTGCTTCGTTTGTGTTTGTTATTGTGTGTCTTTGTATCGATCGCGATGGAGATGGCGGGCTGTGTGTTGTTGTGCGAGAGGCGGTGATTATTTGCTTGCTTGCGTGGTTTGGCTCTGTGTGTTTGCGGCGGCGTTGGGGTTTCCGAGGCAAGGCGTGTTGGGCATAGGCGGCCGGATCAGCTGTTTGTTTCGTCCGTGTCGACGGCCGTTTGCGCGCGGGAGTGGAGGGCGGTGTGTCGACACGCCTCCCTTTAACAATGGTCATTATTGCTGCCGTTGTCGTTTGGAAGGCGACTGCGACCGTGCAAAAAAAAATGTGTGTGTTGGGCCACACGGGCTGTGTGGACGACAAGATGGCGGACGCGCGCCGCCGGCGGCGGCTGTGCTGTGAAAGTGCAAGGTTTAAAACAAAACAAAACAAGGTGCGGCGAGGACGACTGAAATTTTGCTTTGGACGTAGGTTTGTGTGGTGGCCCTGAAAAGGGCCGATTGTTGTGGGCCGAGCCGAGCCGAGCCGGCAAAGCGCGTTGCGTGCAGGGGAGCACGCGGCGCTGCGATTGCCTGGCCTCCTTTAGGCCTTCTTCTCGGTCTTCTTTGGCAGCAGGACGGCCTGGATGTTGGGCAGGACACCACCCTGTGCGATGGTGACGCCCGACAGGAGCTTGTTGAGCTCCTCGTCGTTGCGGATGGCAAGCTGCAGGTGGCGCGGGATGATGCGCGTCTTCTTGTTGTCGCGGGCCGCGTTTCCGGCCAGCTCGAGCACCTCAGCCGCGAGGTACTCCATGACGGCGGCGAGGTAGACGGGCGCCCCGGCGCCGACGCGCTCTGCGTAGTTTCCCTTGCGCAGGAGGCGGTGGATTCTGCCGACCGGGAACTGGAGCCCAGCCCTGCTTGAGCGGGACTTTGACTTGCCCTTGACTTTGCCTCCCTTTCCGCGTCCGGACATGGCGATGGGCTAGCGACGGTGCACACGAAACGGAAACGAAAACGACCGGTGCGAGCGGCAGCGAGTCGAGCAGCGGAGTGCGTGCCGGCGCAGCCGGGGTGGGGGTGCTTTATGGGCTCGGGTGCGGCGGCCGGTTGCGCGCGCGCCCCATTGGTCGGCGGCCGCAACAGGGCGAGCTGGTAAAGGTGCGGCGGCGGCTGGCGGCGGGTGCCACTGTGTGGGGAGACGCTGACTAGAGCGGAGCGCTTGCTACTGGTGTTGCTGCTGCCGTACGTTCGTTCCGAGATGCCGCCCAAGACTAGCGGGAAGGCCGCCAAGAAGGCTGGCAAGGCGCAGAAGAACATTTCGAAGGGCGACAAGAAGAAGAAGCGCAAGAGGAAGGAGAGCTATGCCATCTACATCTACAAGGTGCTGAAGCAGGTGCACCCTGACACGGGCATCTCGTCGAAGGCGATGAGCATCATGAACAGCTTCGTGAACGACATTTTCGAGCGCATTGCGGCCGAGGCTTCTCGCCTGGCGCACTACAACAAGCGCTCGACCATCACGTCCCGCGAGATCCAGACCGCTGTGCGGCTGTTGCTGCCTGGCGAGCTGGCCAAGCACGCCGTGAGCGAGGGCACGAAGGCGGTGACCAAGTACACGAGCTCCAAGTAAGGAGGTGGCTCTGGAATGGAAGGAAGGATGGAGAAGGCTCCTCCGTTGCGAGAGCGGCAAAACGGCCCTTTTCAGGGCCACCAACGTGCCTTTGCGGGAAGGGCGGAATTGTTGTTGTTGTTGTTGTTGTTGTTGTTGTTTTGTGGACGGCTGTGATGTGTGCACTTTGATTGTGGGTGGGGGGGTCCGCGTCAAAGCGTTGTTGCGGGGTACGGCCACGAGGTTGGTCGCCGTGGCGTGGAATGGTGGCACGCCTCGTTGGCGTTGTGTCACCGTAACGACGGCCGTCTGCGGGTTTGGTTTGCACATCACACATGGCGAGGGTGAGATGTGAAATGTTTTGCCGCCCACTATTCCCTTTGCTGTACGCCGAGTTGACAATGGTGCGACGTAACTGCAGCGTGGAGGTGTGTGGAGTGACGTTGAAATGAACGTGCCATTAAGACGCATTGTTGTTGTATTGTACTGTACGTGTACGGCGACACGCACGATGATGTACCATTCGACTCTGATTTTTGATAGCCGTGTCTGACTGATTGCGTACGACGCACGCACACCGATGTCGTCATTCGAGATGCACGCGTGTCCAGTGCAGTACAGTAAGCGCGACGCTAGACGACGGCGGCGGCGGCGGCGGCGGTCGTTTTTGGCGAATGTCTGTACACGTGTTTGTCTGTGTCCATCCGGTATGTATTTGTTTGTTTGACATAGTTTTGTGTGTCGGTGACGTGGTCCGATCCGTCGCCCCCTGAGTAACTGTCGATCGGCGCGATAGACCGGCGTCACGCAACTGAACCGAAGTCTTGGGCACACCCGTCATACTGTTGTACACCGTCGCGCCGAGAACGGTAACGAAAGGTTGACTTTGATCGGTCGAATGTCTGGGCAGAACGTGAGGAATGAGGCAAGAGTGCAGGAGGAACGGACAGAGGGGGGGCAAAAAGAGAGAGGAAGGGAAAAAGGGAGAAACGCATTCGTAGAGCAACGGAACGGTCCCGTGTCGGAGGCGTATGGGAGCCGCACTGAAATGCGTTTAACGGCGGCGCGGCTGCAAGTGTCTGCCGTGGTGAACGTTACCTTTGACGGCTGCATTGGGCTTTTGCCTTTGCTTTTTGCTTTCGCTTTCCCGGATGTACGTAACGTTTGTTGATATGGTTCTGAGGAAGAGTGTATGACAGTGCCGTGCCGTGCCGTCCATGTTCGTGTGCCCTCCCATTGTGTGTATGCTATTGTCTGTGTACTTGAATGATGTATGTAGGTGTTTAGTGGACATGTTTTACCAGTGGGGGGGAAATGGATCGTCGATAGTTGCCGTCACTCTGTCACGGCCGAGATGACGCACCCTCCCTACAGAAAGGTGTCGAGAAAGTGTGTGTGTGTGTTTTTTAGCGAATTGCGTCCGTGAATTGGCAGTGTTTGGAGGTGGGCGTGCCCTGCATGTGGCCGGAAGGCTGTTCGTTTGGCGGTAGTGTTGTGTGGACAGGGGAGGGGCATGCGTAACGCTGCTGGCATGGCATTCGGGAGATGGGAGGGGGCAAACGAGGAGCGGCGGCCAAAGACGGGACGGGGAGGGGCGCGGTGTGGGTGGCTTGCGCCTGTGCTCGGCGTTGTGGTTTGTGCAAAAGAGGAGGAGAAAAACAATGAGGTGCCAGGGAGGGGAGCGTTGTTGTGTTGTGGTTGTCGCGTCAGTGAACGTGGCGAGACGGACGGATGCGCGGAGGGGCGGGGGCGGGGGCGGGGGCGGCGCATTTC